>NC_080033.1:29649514-29667014 GCF_030020395.1 Manis pentadactyla
ACAATACAATATTTTTCATCCACAACGAGAAGTTAAATGCTACCATTTCCAACACCATGTATGGAGCTAGAGAGTATTATGCTCAGTAAAATTAGCTAGTCAGAGAGGATGAGTACCAAATAATTTCACTCATATGGGGAGTTAAAAAACAGAGAAAAACTGAAAAAGCAAAGCAGTAGTGGACTCACAAAATCCAAGAATGGATTTAGTTACCAAAGGGAAAGGGACTGTGGAGGATGGGTGGGAAGGGAGGGATAAGGGGAACATTGGGCACTACGAGAGGCACACATAATGTGGGCTGGGAGGGGAGCACGGAGAAGGCAGTAAAACACAAAGACCAGTAGTGATTCTACAGCATATTACTGGGCTGTAATACAGTGACTCTCATGGGGTCTGTGTTGGGGACTTGATAATGGGGGGAGTCTAGTAACCATAATGTTCCTCATGTAGCTGTTTAGTACTGACACCAAAATGAAAAGAAACACACAGTACCTTGGATATGGTTTCTATATTCCTGATGCTCTCAAGGGGGTCAGCGAACACTTCACTGAAACCATATCCCCGGCTAGGATACCAAGCTGTGAACTGGGAACCTGCTCCAATCACCATAGACACTCTATCCCTAGGAAGAGGCACCACTGTGATGTCATGGAATCTCCAGGCAACAGTGCTTCTCCTGCAAAGTCCACTCCCAGATGGTAGGCACTGCCCAGCCATGGCAAGCTGCATCATCTTCACAAGCAGTAGTGGTTCTAGCCGACACATATATATGCATATATACACACACACATATATATCTAAATATATATATATACACACATAGATTTCTCTCATCTCGGGACTAAAACAAGAAAGAAAAAACTGAAGGAGCAAAAGGGCAGCAGCCTCACAAAATGCACGAATGGACTAAGAGTAAAAGAAGGGAAAGGGACTGGGGTGGATGGGTGGGAATGGAGGGGTAAGGGAGAGAGAAAGAAATGGGGCATTGTTTAGCATGTATTATATGTGTGGGGGCACAGGAAATGCTATACAACACAGAGAAGACTAGTAGTCTTTCACAGCATTTTAACACAGTGATGGACTGTGAGGGCAATGGCTTATCTGGGGGACACTTGGTGACGGGGAGAGTCTAGTAAATAAAGTATTCCTCGTGGAACAGATTAATGATACCAAAATATAAATAAACAAGTGAAAATAGAAAACAAATTAATGATACCAAAATATAAAATAGATAAGTAAAAGAAAAGAATGCAGCAACCCAGTTCGGAAAAGAACTACACACCAGTTTGTTTATCACAGCACTATTCACAAAAGCAAACTTAAGTGTCCATCAGGAGATGAATAGATAAAATGTGGTACATATACACAATAGAATATTATTCAGTCATAAGAAAATAAATACTGCCATTTCCAACAACATGGATCTAGCTAGAGAGTATTATGTTCACTGAAATAACCCAGGCACAGAAGGATGAGTATGAAATAATTTAATTCATCTGGGGAGATAAAGAACAGAGAAAAACCTGAAGGAACAAAACATCAGCAGACTCACGGAACCCAAGCTGGACTAATAGTAACAAAAGGGAAACAGACTGGGGTGGATGGGTTGGAATGTGGGGATAAGGGTGGGGGAGAAAGCAGGCATTATGATTAGCATGTATAATGTGGATATGGCACGGGTCGGGCTGTACAACACAGTGGAGACATGTGGTGATTCTATAGTATCTTACTACGTTGATGTACAACGACTGCAATGGAATATGTGGGGAAACTAGGTGATGGGGGAGCCTAGTAAACATAATTTTCTTCATGTAAGTGGAGATTAATGACACCAAGAGAACAAAAAAAATATATATATATATATATACACACACATATGTATGTATGTATCAATCAATCAGTAAATAAGTGAATAAAATAGAATGCGGCAACCAACATAGAAGAAGACATAAGCACCCCTTTGTCTATCACAGCACTATTCACAATCGACTATTAAAGTCTCCATCAGGAGATGAACAGATAAACAAGACGTGGTACACATACACAATACAATATTATTCAGCCATAATGAGAAGTAAAATACTCCCATTTCCAACACCATGGATGGAGCTATAGAGTATTATGCTCAGTAAAATTAGACAGTCAGCGAAGATGAGCACCAAATGATTTCACTCGTATGGGGAGTATAAAAACAGAGAAAAACGGAAAAAGCAAAGCAGTAGCGGACTCACAAAATCCACGAATGGACTTACAGTCACCAAAGGGAAAGGGACTGTGGAGGATGGGTGGGAAGGGAGGGATAAGGGGAACATTGGGCACTACGAGAGGCACACATAATGTGGGCTGGGAGGGGAGCACGGAGAAGGCAGTAAAACACAAAGACCAGTAGTGATTCTACAGCATATTACTGGGCTGTAACACAGTGACTCTCATGGGGTCTGTGTTGGGGACTTGATAATGGGGAGAGTCTAGTAACCATCATGTTCCTCATGTAGCTGTTTAGTACTGACACCAAAATGAAAAGAAACACACAGTACCTTGGATATGGTTTCTATATGCTTTCAAGGGAGTCAGGACGCACTTCACTGAAATCACAACCCCGGCTAGGGCACCAAGCTGTGAACTAGGAACCTGCTCCAATCACAATAGACACTCTGTCCCTAGGAAGAGGCATCACTGTGATGTCATACAATCTCCAGGCAACAGTGCTTCTCCTGCAAAGTCCACTCCCAGATGGTAGGCACTGCCCAGCCATGGCAAACTGCATTGTCTTCGTGAACAGTAGCGGTTCTAGCCGACATATGTATATATATATATATATATATACACACACACATATATCTACACATATATAAGTATGTGTATATATATATATGTATGTATGTGTGTGTATATATACACACGCACACACACACACACACACACATAGATTTCTCTCATCTGGGAACTAAAACAAGAAAGAAAAAACTGAAGGAGCAAAAGGGCAGCACCCTCACAGAACCCAAGAATGAACTAAGAGTAAACGAACGAAAAGGGACTGGGGTGGATAGGTGGCAATGGAGGGGTAAGGGAAGGAGAAAGAAAGGACGCATTGTTTAGCATGTATTATATGTGTGGGGGGCACAGGAAACAACAATACTATGTTGATGTACAATGACAGCAATGGAATATGTGGGGAAACTAGGTGATGGGGCAGTCTAGTAAACATAATTTTCTTCATGTAAGTGGAGATAAATGACACCAAGAGAGCAAAAAATATATATATATACATAGATATATAAATATGTATGTATATATCAATCAATCAGTAAATAAGTGAACAAAATAGAATGCGGCAACCCACTTAGAAGAACACATAAGCACCCCTTTGTCTATCACAGCACTATTCACAATCGACAATTAAAGTCTCCATTAGGAGATGAACAGATAAACAAGATGTGGTACACCTATACAATACAATACTTTTCATCCATAAAGAGAAGTTAAATACTACCATTTCCAACACCATGTATGGAGCTAGAGAGTATTATGCTCAGTAAAATTAGCTAGTCAGAGAGGATGAGTACCAAATGATTTCACTCATATGGGGAGTTAAAAAACAGAGAAAAACTGAAAAAGCAAAGCAGTAGTGGACTCACAAAATCCACGAATGGATTTAGTTACCAAAGGGAAAGGGACTGTGGAGGATGGGTGGGAAGGGAGGGATAAGGGGAACATTGGGCACTACAAGAGGCACACATAATGTGGGCTGGGAGGGGAGCACGGAGAAGGCAGTAAAACACAAAGACCAGTAGTGATTCTACATCATATTACTGGGCTGTAATACAGTGACTCTCATGGGGTCTGTGTTGGGGACTTGATAATGGGGGGAGTCTAGTAACCATAATGTTCCTCATGTAGCTGTTTAGTACTGACACCAAAATGAAAAGAAACACACAGTACCTTGGATATGGTTTCTATATGCTTTCAAGGGGGTCAGGACGCACTTCACTGAAATCACACCCCCGGCTAGGGCACCAAGCTGTGAACTGGGAACCTGCTCCAATCACAATAGACACTCTGTCCCTAGGAAGAGGCATCACTGTGATGTCATACAATCTCCAGGCAACAGTGCTTCTCCTGCAAAGTCCACTCCCAGATGGTAGGCACTGCCCAGCCATGGCAAGCTGCATCGTCTTCGCGAACAGTAGTGGTTCTAGCCGACATATATATATATATACATACACACACATATATCTACAAATATATAAGTATGTGTGTATATATATATATGTATGTATGTGTGTGTATATATATATATATATATACACACACATACACACACACACAAACACACACACACACACACATAGATTTCTCTCATCTGGGAACTAAATCAAGAAAGAAAAAACTGAAGCAGCAAAGGGCAGCACCCTCACAGAACCCAAAAATGAACTAAGAGTAAACGAACGAAAAGGGACTGGGGTGGATAGGTGGGAATGGAGGGGTAAGGGAAGGAGAAAGAAAGGAGGCATTGTTTAGCATGTATTATATGTGTGGGGGGCACAGGAAACAACAATACTATGTTGATGTACAATGACTGCAATGCAATATGTGGGGAAACTAGGTGATGGGGCAGTCTAGTAAACATAATTTTCTTCATGTAAGTGGAGATTAATGACACCAAGAGAGCAAAAAATATATATATATACATATATATATAAATATGTATGTATATATCAATCAATCAGTAAATAAGTGAACAAAATAGAATGCGGCAACCCACTTAGTAGAACACATAAGCACCCCTTTGTCTATCACAGCACTATTCACAATCGACAATTAAAGTCTCCAATAGGAGATGAACAGATAAACAAGATGTGGTACACATATACAATACAATATTTTTCATCCACAACGAGAAGTTAAATACTACCATTTCCAACACCATGTATGGAGCTAGAGAGTATTATGCTCAGTAAAATTAGCTAGTCAGAGAGGATGAGTACCAAATAATTTCACTCATATGGGGAGTTAAAAAACAGAGAAAAACTGAAAAAGCAAAGCAGTAGTGGACTCACAAAATCCAAGAATGGATTTAGTTACCAAAGGGAAAGGGACTGTGGAGGATGGGTGGGAAGGGAGGGATAAGGGGAACATTGGGCACTACGAGAGGCACACATAATGTGGGCTGGGAGGGGAGCACGGAGAAGGCAGTAAAACACAAAGACCAGTAGTGATTCTACAGCATATTACTGGGCTGTAATACAGTGACTCTCATGGGGTCTGTGTTGGGGACTTGATAATGGGGGGAGTCTAGTAACCATAATGTTCCTCATGTAGCTGTTTAGTACTGACACCAAAATGAAAAGAAACACACAGTACCTTGGATATGGTTTCTATATTCCTGATGCTCTCAAGGGGGTCAGCGAACACCTCACTGAAACCATACCCCCGGCTAGGATACCAAGGTGTGAACTGGGAACCTGCTCCAATCACCATAGACACTCTGTCCCTAGGAAGAGGCACCACTGTGATGTCATGGAATCTCCAGGCAACAGTGCTTCTCCTGCAAAGTCCACTCCCAGATGGTAGGCACTGCCCAGCCATGGCAAGCTGCATCATCTTCACAAGCAGTAGTGGTTCTAGCCGACACATATATATGCATATATACACACACACATATATATCTAAATATATATATATACACACATAGATTTCTCTCATCTCGGGACTAAAACAAGAAAGAAAAAACTGAAGGAGCAAAAGGGCAGCAGCCTCACAAAATGCACGAATGGACTAAGAGTAAAAGAAGGGAAAGGGACTGGGGTGGATGGGTGGGAATGGAGGAGTAAGGGAGGGAGAAAGAAATGGGGCATTGTTTGGCATGTATTATATGTGTGGGGGCACAGGAAATGCTATACAACACAGAGAAGACTAGTAGTCTTTCACAGCATTTTAACACAGTGATGGACTGTGAGGGCAATGGCTTATCTGGGGGACACTTGGTGACGGGGAGAGTCTAGTGAATAAAGTATTCCTCGTGGAACAGATTAATGATACCAAAATATAAATAAACAAGTGAAAATAGAAAACAAATTAATGATACCAAAATATAAAATAGATAAGTAAAAGAAAAGAATGCAGCAACCCAGTTCGGAAAAGAACTACACACCAGTTTGTTTATCACAGCACTATTCACGAAAGCCAACTTAAGTGTCCATCAGGAGATGAATAGATAAAATGTGGTACATATACACAATAGAATATTATTCAGTCATAAGAAGAAAATAAATACCGCCATTTCCAACAACGTGGATCTAGCTAGAGAGTATTATGTTCACTGAAATAACCCAGGCACAGAAGGATGAGTATGAAATAATTTAATTCATCTGGGGAGATAAAGAACAGAGAAAAACCTGAAGGAACAAAACATCAGCAGACTCACGGATCACAAGCTGGACTAATAGTAACAAAAGGGAAACAGACTGGGGTGGATGGGTTGGAATGTGGGGATAAGGGTGGGGATGAAAGCAGGCATTATGATTAGCATGTATAATGTGGATATGGCTGGCACAGGTCGGACTGTAAAACACAGCGGAGACATGTGGTGATTCTATAGTATCTTACTACGTTGATATACAACGACTGCAATGGAATATGTGGGGAAACTAGGTGATGGGGGAGCCTAGTAAACATAATTTTCTTCATGTAAGTGGAGATTAATGACACCAAGAGAACAAAAAAAAATATATATATATATATACACACACACATATGTAAGTATGTATCAATCAATCAGTAAATAAGTGAATAAAATAGAATGCGACAACCAACATAGAAGAAGACATAAGCACCCCTTTGTCTATCACAGAACTATTCACAATCGACAATTAAAGTCTCCATCAGGAGATGAACAGATAAACAAGACGTGGTACACATACACAATACAATATTATTCAGCCATAATGAGAAGTAAAATACTCCCATTTCCAACACCATGGATGGAGCTATAGAGTATTATGCTCAGTAAAATTAGACAGTCAGCGAAGATGAGCACCAAATGATTTCACTCGTATGGGGAGTATAAAAACAGAGAAAAACGGAAAAAGCAAAGCAGTAGCAGACTCACAAAATCCACGAATGGACTTAGAGTCACCAAAGGGAAAGGGACTGTGGAGGATGGGTGGGAAGGGAGGGATAAGGGGAACATTGGGCACAACGAGAGGCACACATAATGTGGGCTGGGAGGGGAGCACAGAGAAGGCAGTAAAACACAAAGACCAGTAGTGATTCTACATCATATTACTGGGCTGTAATACAGTGACTCTCATGGGGTCTCTGTTGGGGACTTGATAATGGGGAGAGTCTAGTAACCATAATGTTCCTCATGTAGCTGTTTAGTACTGACACCAAAATGAAAAGAAACACACAGTACCTTGGATACGGTTTCTATATGCTTTCAAGGGGGTCGGCACGCACTTCACTGAAATCACACCCCCGGCTAGGGCACCAAGCTGTGAACTGGGAACCTGCTCCAATCACAATAGACACTCTGTCCCTAGGAAGAGGCATCACTGTGATGTCATACAATCTCCAGGCAACAGTGCTTCTCCTGCAAAGTCCACTCCCAGATGGTAGGCACTGCCCAGCCATGGCAAGCTGCATCGTCTTCGCGAACAGTAGTGGTTCTAGCCGACATATATATATATATACATACACACACATATATATACAAATATATAAGTATGTGTGTATATATATATATGTATGTATGTGTGTGTATATATATATATATACACACACATACACACACACATAGATTTCTCTCATCTGGGAACTAAATCAAGAAAGAAAAAACTGAAGCAGCAAAGGGCAGCACCCTCACAGAACCCAAAAATGAACTAAGAGTAAACGAACGAAAAGGGACTGGGGTGGATAGGTGGGAATGGAGGGGTAAGGGAAGGAGAAAGAAAGGAGGCATTGTTTAGCATGTATTATATGTGTGGGGGGCACAGGAAACAACAATACTATGTTGATGTACAATGACTGCAATGCAATATGTGGGGAAACTAGGTGATGGGGCAGTCTAGTAAACATAATTTTCTTCATGTAAGTGGAGATTAATGACACCAAGAGAGCAAAAAATATATATATATACATATATATATAAATATGTATGTATATATCAATCAATCAGTAAATAAGTGAACAAAATAGAATGCGGCAACCCACTTAGAAGAACACATAAGCATCCCTTTGTCTATCACAGCACTATTCACAATCGACAATTAAAGTCTCCATTAGGAGATGAACAGATAAACAAGATGTGGTACACCTATACAATACAATACTTTTCATCCATAACGAGAAGTTAAACACTACCATTTCCAACACCATGTATGGAGCTAGAGAGTATTATGCTCAGTAAAATTAGCTAGTCAGAGAGGATGAGTACCAAATGATTTCACTCATATGGGGAGTTAAAAAACAGAGAAAAACTGAAAAAGCAAAGCAGTAGTGGACTCACAAAATCCAAGAATGGATTTAGTTACCAAAGGGAAAGGGACTGTGGAGGATGGGTGGGAAGGGAGGGATAAGGGGAACATTGGGCACTACGAGAGGCACACATAATGTGGGCTGGGAGGGGAGCACGGAGAAGGCAGTAAAACACAAAGACCAGTAGTGATTCTACAGCATATTACTGGGCTGTAATACAGTGACTCTCATGGGGTCTGTGTTGGGGACTTGATAATGGGGGGAGTCTAGTAACCATAATGTTCCTCATGTAGCTGTTTAGTACTGACACCAAAATGAATAGAAACACACAGTACCTTGGATATGGTTTCTATATGCTTTCAAGGGGGTCAGGACGCACTTCACTGAAATCACAACCCCGGCTAGGGCACCAAGCTGTGAACTGGGAACCTGCTCCAATCACAATAGACACTCTGTCCCTAGGAAGAGGCATCACTGTGATGTCATACAATCTCCAGGCAACAGTGCTTCTCCTGCAAAGTCCACTCCCAGATGGTAGGCACTGCCCAGCCATGGCAACCTGCATCGTCTTCGTGAACAGTAGTGGTTCTAGCCGACATATATATATATATATATATACATACACACACATATATCTACACATATATAAGTATGTGTATATATATATATGTATGTATGTGTGTGTATATACACACACACACACACACACACATAGATTTCTCTCATCTGGGAACTAAAACAAGAAAGAAAAAACTGAAGGAGCAAAAGGGCAGCACCCTCACAGAACCCAAGAATGAACTAAGAGTAAACGAACGAAAAGGGACTGGGGTGGATAGGTGGGAATGGAGGGGTAAGGGAAGGAGAAAGAAAGGAGGCCTTGTTTAGCATGTATTATATGTGTGGGGGGCACAGGAAACAACAATACTATGTTGATGTACAATGACTGCAATGGAATATGTGGGGAAACTAGGTGATGGGGCAGTCTAGTAAACATAATTTTCTTCATGTAAGTGGAGATTAATGACAACAAGAGAGCAAAAAAAAAAACATATATATATATATACATATATATATAAATATGTATGTATATATCAATCAATCAGTAAATAAGTGAACAAAATAGAATGCGGCAACCCACTTAGAAGAACACATAAGCACCCCTTTGTCTATCACAGCACTATTCACAATCGACAATTAAAGTCTCCATTAGGAGATGAACAGATAAACAAGATGTGCTACACATATACAATACAATATTTTTCATCCACAACGAGAAGTTAAATACTACCATTTCCAACACCATGTATGGAGCTAGAGAGTATTATGCTCAGTAAAATTAGCTAGTCAGAGAGGATGAGTACCAAATAATTTCACTCATATGGGGAGTTAAAAAACAGAGAAAAACTGAAAAAGCAAAGCAGTAGTGGACTCACAAAATCCAAGAATGGATTTAGTTACCAAAGGGAAAGGGACTGTGGAGGATGGGTGGGAAGGGAGGGATAAGGGGAACATTGGGCACTACGAGAGGCACACATAATGTGGGCTGGGAGGGGAGCACGGAGAAGGCAGTAAAACACAAAGACCAGTAGTGATTCTACAGCATATTACTGGGCTGTAATACAGTGACTCTCATGGGGTCTGTGTTGGGGACTTGATAATGGGGGGAGTCTAGTAACCATAATGTTCCTCATGTAGCTGTTTAGTACTGACACCAAAATGAAAAGAAACACACAGTACCTTGGATATGGTTTCTATATTCCTGATGCTCTCAAGGGGGTCAGCGAGCACTTCACTGAAACCATATCCCCGGCTAGGATACCAAGCTGTGAACTGGGAACCTGCTCCAATCACCACAGACACTCTATCCCTAGGAAGAGGCACCACTGTGATGTCATGGAATCTCCAGGCAACAGTGCTTCTCCTGCAAAGTCCACTCCCAGATGGTAGGCACTGCCCAGCCATGGCAAGCTGCATCATCTTCACAAGCAGTAGTGGTTCTAGCCGACACATATATATGCATATATACACACACACATATATATCTAAATATATATATATACACACATAGATTTCTCTCATCTCGGGACTAAAACAAGAAAGAAAAAACTGAAGGAGCAAAAGGGCAGCAGCCTCACAAAATGCACGAATGGACTAAGAGTAAAAGAAGGGAAAGGGACTGGGGTGGATGGGTGGGAATGGAGGGGTAAGGGAGAGAGAAAGAAATGGGGCATTGTTTAGCATGTATTATATGTGTGGGGGCACAGGAAATGCTATACAACACAGAGAAGACTAGTAGTCTTTCACAGCATTTTAACACAGTGATGGACTGTGAGGGCAATGGCTTATCTGGGGGACACTTGGTGACGGGGAGAGTCTAGTAAATAAAGTATTCCTCGTGGAACAGATTAATGATACCAAAATATAAATAAACAAGTAAAAATAGAAAACAAATTAATGATACCAAAATATAAAATAGATAAGTAAAAGAAAAGAATGCAGCAACCCAGTTCGGAAAAGAACTACACACCAGTTTGTTTATCACAGCACTATTCACAAAAGCAAACTTAAGTGTCCATCAGGAGATGAATAGATAAAATGTGGTACATATACACAATAGAATATTATTCAGTCATAAGAAAATAAATACTGCCATTTCCAACAACATGGATCTAGCTAGAGAGTATTATGTTCACTGAAATAACCCAGGCACAGAAGGATGAGTATGAAATAATTTAATTCATCTGGGGAGATAAAGAACAGAGAAAAACCTGAAGGAACAAAACATCAGCAGACTCACGGAACCCAAGCTGGACTAATAGTAACAAAAGGGAAACAGACTGGGGTGGATGGGTTGGAATGTGGGGATAAGGGTGGGGGAGAAAGCAGGCATTATGATTAGCATGTATAATGTGGATATGGCACGGGTCGGGCTGTACAACACAGCGGAGACATGTGGTGATTCTATAGTATCTTACTACGTTGATGTACAACGACTGCAATGGAATATGTGGGGAAACTAGGTGATGGGGGAGCCTAGTAAACATAATTTTCTTCATGTAAGTGGAGATTAATGACACCAAGAGAACAAAAAATATATATATATATTTATATATACACACACATATGTATGTATGTATCAATCAATCAGTAAATAAGTGAATAAAATAGAATGCGGCAACCAACATAGAAGAAGACATAAGCACCCCTTTGTCTATCACAGCACTATTCACAATCGACTATTAAAGTCTCCATCAGGAGATGAACAGATAAACAAGACGTGGTACACATACACAAGACAATATTATTCAGCCATAATGAGAAGTAAAATACTCCCATTTCCAACACCATGGATGGAGCTATAGAGTATTATGCTCAGTAAAATTAGACAGTCAGCGAAGATGAGCACCAAATGATTTCACTCGTATGGGGAGTATAAAAACAGAGAAAAACGGAAAAAGCAAAGCAGTAGCGGACTCACAAAATCCACGAATGGACTTACAGTCACCAAAGGGAAAGGGACTGTGGAGGATGGGTGGGAAGGGAGGGATAAGGGGAACATTGGGCACTACGAGAGGCACACATAATGTGGGCTGGGAGGGGAGCACGGAGAAGGCAGTAAAACACAAAGACCAGTAGTGATTCTACAGCATATTACTGGGCTGTAACACAGTGACTCTCATGGGGTCTGTGTTGGGGACTTGATAATGGGGAGAGTCTAGTAACCATCATGTTCCTCATGTAGCTGTTTAGTACTGACACCAAAATGAAAAGAAACACACAGTACCTTGGATATGGTTTCTATATGCTTTCAAGGGAGTCAGGACGCACTTCACTGAAATCACAACCCCGGCTAGGGCACCAAGCTGTGAACTGGGAACCTGCTCCAATCACAATAGACACTCTGTCCCTAGGAAGAGGCATCACTGTGATGTCATACAATCTCCAGGCAACAGTGCTTCTCCTGCAAAGTCCACTCCCAGATGGTAGGCACTGCCCAGCCATGGCAAACTGCATTGTCTTCGTGAACAGTAGCGGTTCTAGCCGACATATGTATATATATATATATATATATATACACACACACATATATCTACACATATATAAGTATGTGTATATATATATATGTATGTATGTGTGTGTATATATACACACGCACACACACACACACACACACACACACACACATAGATTTCTCTCATCTGGGAACTAAAACAAGAAAGAAAAAACTGAAGGAGCAAAAGGGCAGCACCCTCACAGAACCCAAGAATGAACTAAGAGTAAACGAACGAAAAGGGACTGGGGTGGATAGGTGGCAATGGAGGGGTAAGGGAAGGAGAAAGAAAGGACGCATTGTTTAGCATGTATTATATGTGTGGGGGGCACAGGAAACAACAATACTATGTTGATGTACAATGACAGCAATGGAATATGTGGGGAAACTAGGTGATGGGGCAGTCTAGTAAACATAATTTTCTTCATGTAAGTGGAGATAAATGACACCAAGAGAGCAAAAAATATATATATATACATATATATATAAATATGTATGTATATATCAATCAATCAGTAAATAAGTGAACAAAATAGAATGCGGCAACCCACTTAGAAGAACACATAAGCACCCCTTTGTCTATCACAGCACTATTCACAATCGACAATTAAAGTCTCCATTAGGAGATGAACAGATAAACAAGATGTGGTACACCTATACAATACAATACTTTTCATCCATAACGAGAAGTTAAATACTACCATTTCCAACACCATGTATGGAGCTAGAGAGTATTATGCTCAGTAAAATTAGCTAGTCAGAGAGGATGAGTACCAAATGATTTCACTCATATGGGGAGTTAAAAAACAGAGAAAAACTGAAAAAGCAAAGCAGTAGTGGACTCACAAAATCCACGAATGGATTTAGTTACCAAAGGGAAAGGGACTGTGGAGGATGGGTGGGAAGGGAGGGATAAGGGGAACATTGGGCACTACAAGAGGCACACATAATGTGGGCTGGGAGGGGAGCACGGAGAAGGCAGTAAAACACAAAGACCAGTAGTGATTCTACATCATATTACTGGGCTGTAATACAGTGACTCTCATGGGGTCTGTGTTGGGGACTTGATAATGGGGGGAGTCTAGTAACCATAATGTTCCTCATGTAGCTGTTTAGTACTGACACCAAAATGAAAAGAAACACACAGTACCTTGGATATGGTTTCTATATGCTTTCAAGGGGGTCAGGACGCACTTCACTGAAATCACACCCCCGGCTAGGGCACCAAGCTGTGAACTGGGAACCTGCTCCAATCACAATAGACACTCTGTCCCTAGGAAGAGGCATCACTGTGATGTCATACAATCTCCAGGCAACAGTGCTTCTCCTGCAAAGTCCACTCCCAGATGGTAGGCACTGCCCAGCCATGGCAAGCTGCATCGTCTTCGCGAACAGTAGTGGTTCTATCCGACATATATATATATATACATACACACACATATATCTACAAATATATAAGTATGTGTGTATATATATATATGTATGTATGTGTGTGTATATACAAACACACACACACACACACATAGATTTCTCTCATCTGGGAACTAAATCAAGAAAGAAAAAACTGAAGCAGCAAAGGGCAGCACCCTCACAGAACCCAAAAATGAACTAAGAGTAAACGAACGAAAAGGGACTGGGGTGGATAGGTGGGAATGGAGGGGTAAGGGAAGGAGAAAGAAAGGAGGCATTGTTTAGCATGTATTATATGTGTGGGGGGCACAGGAAACAACAATACTATGTTGATGTACAATGACTGCAATGGAATATGTGGGGAAACTAGGTGATGGGGCAGTCTAGTAAACATAATTTTCTTCATGTAAGTGGAGATTAATGACACCAAGAGAGCAAAAAATATATATATATACATATATATATAAATATGTATGTATATATCAATCAATCAGTAAATAAGTGAACAAAATAGAATGCGGCAACCCACTTAGTAGAACACATAAGCACCCCTTTGTCTATCACAGCACTATTCACAATCGACAATTAAAGTCTCCAATAGGAGATGAACAGATAAACAAGATGTGGTACACATATACAATACAATATTTTTCATCCACAACGAGAAGTTAAATACTACCATTTCCAACACCATGTATGGAGCTAGAGAGTATTATGCTCAGTAAAATTAGCTAGTCAGAGAGGATGAGTACCAAATAATTTCACTCATATGGGGAGTTAAAAAACAGAGAAAAACTGAAAAAGCAAAGCAGTAGTGGACTCACAAAATCCAAGAATGGATTTAGTTACCAAAGGGAAAGGGACTGTGGAGGATGGGTGGGAAGGGAGGGATAAGGGGAACATTGGGCACTACGAGAGGCACACATAATGTGGGCTGGGAGGGGAGCACGGAGAAGGCAGTAAAACACAAAGACCAGTAGTGATTCTACAGCATATTACTGGGCTGTAATACAGTGACTCTCATGGGGTCTGTGTTGGGGACTTGATAATGGGGGGAGTCTAGTAACCATAATGTTCCTCATGTAGCTGTTTAGTACTGACACCAAAATGAAAAGAAACACACAGTACCTTGGATATGGTTTCTATATTCCTGATGCTCTCAAGGGGGTCAGCGAACACTTCACTGAAACCATATCCCCGGCTAGGATACCAAGCTGTGAACTGGGAACCTGCTCCAATCACCATAGACACTCTATCCCTAGGAAGAGGCACCACTGTGATGTCATGGAATCTCCAGGCAACAGTGCTTCTCCTGCAAAGTCCACTCCCAGATGGTAGGCACTGCCCAGCCATGGCAAGCTGCATCATCTTCACAAGCAGTAGTGGTTCTAGCCGACACATATATATGCATATATACACACACACATATATATCTAAATATATATATATACACACATAGATTTCTCTCATCTCGGGACTAAAACAAGAAAGAAAAAACTGAAGGAGCAAAAGGGCAGCAGCCTCACAAAATGCACGAATGGACTAAGAGTAAAAGAAGGGAAAGGGACTGGGGTGGATGGGTGGGAATGGAGGGGTAAGGGAGAGAGAAAGAAATGGGGCATTGTTTAGCATGTATTATATGTGTGGGGGCACAGGAAATGCTATACAACACAGAGAAGACTAGTAGTCTTTCACAGCATTTTAACACAGTGATGGACTGTGAGGGCAATGGCTTATCTGGGGGACACTTGGTGACGGGGAGAGTCTAGTGAATAAAGTATTCCTCGTGGAACAGATTAATGATACCAAAATATAAATAAACAAGTGAAAATAGAAAACAAATTAATGATACCAAAATATAAAATAGATAAGTAAAAGAAAAGAATGCAGCAACCCAGTTCGGAAAAGAACAACACACCAGTTTGTTTATCACAGCACTATTCACGAAAGCCAACTTAAGTGTCCATCAGGAGATGAATAGATATAATGTGGTACATATACACAATAGAATATTATTCAGTCATAAGAAGAAAATAAATACCGCCATTTCCAACAACGTGGATCTAGCTAGAGAGTATTATGTTCACTGAAATAACCCAGGCACAGAAGGATGAGTATGAAATAATTTAATTCATCTGGGGAGATAAAGAACAGAGAAAAACCTGAAGGAACAAAACATCAGCAGACTCACGGAACCCAAGCTGGACTAATAGTAACAAAAGGGAAACAGACTGGGGTGGATGGGTTGGAATGTGGGGATAAGGGTGGGGGAGAAAGCAGGCATTATGATTAGCATGTATAATGTGGATATGGCACGGGTCGGGCTGTACAACACAGCGGAGACATGTGGTGATTCTATAGTATCTTACTACGTTGATGTACAACGACTGCAATGGAATATGTGGGGAAACTAGGTGATGGGGGAGCCTAGTAAACATAATTTTCTTCATGTAAGTGGAGATTAATGACACCAAGAGAACAAAAAAAAAATATATATATATATATACACACACATATGTATGTATGTATCAATCAATCAGTAAATAAGTGAATAAAATAGAATGCGGCAACCAACATAGAAGAAGACATAAGCACCCCTTTGTCTATCACAGCACTATTCACAATCGACTATTAAAGTCTCCATCAGGAGATGAACAGATAAACAAGACGTGGTACACATACACAATACAATATTATTCAGCCATAATGAGAAGTAAAATACTCCCATTTCCAACACCATGGATGGAGCTATAGAGTATTATGCTCAGTAAAATTAGACAGTCAGCGAAGATGAGCACCAAATGATTTCACTCGTATGGGGAGTATAAAAACAGAGAAAAACGGAAAAAGCAAAGCAGTAGCGGACTCACAAAATCCACGAATGGACTTACAGTCACCAAAGGGAAAGGGACTGTGGAGGATGGGTGGGAAGGGAGGGATAAGGGGAACATTGGGCACTACGAGAGGCACACATAATGTGGGCTGGGAGGGGAGCACGGAGAAGGCAGTAAAACACAAAGACCAGTAGTGATTCTACAGCATATTACTGGGCTATAACACAGTGACTCTCATGGGGTCTGTGTTGGGGACTTGATAATGGGGAGAGTCTAGTAACCATCATGTTCCTCATGTAGCTGTTTAGTACTGACACCAAAATGAAAAGAAACACACAGTACCTTGGATATGGTTTCTATATGCTTTCAAGGGAGTCAGGACGCACTTCACTGAAATCACAACCCCGGCTAGGGCACCAAGCTGTGAACTGGGAACCTGCTCCAATCACAATAGACACTCTGTCCCTAGGAAGAGGCATCACTGTGATGTCATACAATCTCCAGGCAACAGTGCTTCTCCTGCAAAGTCCACTCCCAGATGGTAGGCACTGCCCAGCCATGGCAAACTGCATTGTCTTCGTGAACAGTAGCGGTTCTAGCCGACATATGTATATATATATATGTATATATACACACACACATATATCTACACATATATAAGTATGTGTATATATATATATGTATGTATGTGTGTGTATATATACACACGCACACACACACACACACA
>NC_080033.1:29969514-30106603 GCF_030020395.1 Manis pentadactyla
GAGGCTTAGAACCTCCCCCCTCATGTTCTGAGAGAAATATTCTGCATACATGGATGTTTATTGCCCTCGTCTAGCTCGGATTAACACATAGTCTACAGGCACACACCTGATCATCTACATTTGCTCTCTTACAACACTAAACTCTGTTTTCTACCTTTATCTCGTATCTACCTACTTCAGCATTTTATTAAAAACAATAATAATAGAGAAATGTGGTATCCACATATAAATCAAGTTTAAAAATCAAATGAATATTCATATTTGAACTGACTGTGTATAGTTCATAATGCATGAACAAAACCGAAAGCTTCTGTGATGACTGCCCTTGCACTGTTCACCATGTAACTTATTCACTATGTAAGAATTTGTGCTCCATGTAAGAATTTGTTCGTTATGCATCAGAAGATTGGAGACTGACGAAAATCAGGCTTGGGGTGGATTAATGATTGTGCATTGAGTATTGATCCCCCTATACAGAAATTTATTGTGGTTAACAACTATTTGATCAATAAATATGAGAGATGCCCTCACAAAATATATATATACATGTATATATATATAAACACACTTCCAATTGTAAAATAAATAAGTAACCGGGATGTAATGTATAGCATAAGGAATATAGTCAAAATATTGTAACAACCTGGTATGGTGATACCTGGTACCTAGAATTATCATGTATATAAATGTTGAATCACTGTGTTGTACACCTGAAACTAATGTAATGCAATACTGTTGTCAACTACCCTTCAATAATAAAAAAAAAAAAAAAAAAAAAAAACTTTATAAAAATAAAGTTTTAAAAATTAAAAAAAAAAATTGTATATTCTGATACATGTTTTTGTTTGTTTTCTTAACTAGAGAAAAAAGCTATAGATTTTAAATCTAGAGGTTTAAATGGTTTCCAGGGAAAGACAGCAGCAACAAGTTTTCTTTCTGTGAATGTACTCCTTTTTTGTTACTTTCTCTGGTGCAAGAGTGAAGTTTGTTGTTTCTGTGTTGGTTGTGCGTGTTTTATTAAATACGTTCGTGTATTTACCAAATTAACTGCATTAATACCTATATAACATGCATGATTATTATTCAGTATTTTCTTGTATTTAAATGTGCACTGAGTTAATGGATTGATACAGAAAGCTCCCAAACTCAGATTGTTTCGACATATAAAAATCAACAGTGATAAACTTTTAATCTAGAGTGTTGGTAATATTTTAGTTTTATAACTCTAGGATGTGAGATAAAAAAAGTGAGTCAAATTCCACAAATTGGTGGTTTCTTACAGGAATTTTGGTGTGAACATATCTAAATTTCAACTATTTCTCTGAGGAAAATTTTAATAGCAACTTCTCATTTAGAGGAAAAAGGTATTCTTAATTTGAGTTAATTTATCTGAACCCTTTAAATCAATAGTCTTTTATAAGTTAATTAATTTTTGCTTTCTTTTGAAAATCTCACAAAATGGCTTGAAATACATATGTTTATGTGTTGTCTCAATATACAATTTTTCTCAACATTCAGGGATTTATAGATCATCAGAAATTCATCCATGAATCTCAGATTAAGAATCACTAAATTAGAAAATTCATATATATTACCGTAAATGAATATAGAATAAATTTATGCGAGTTATTCATTTTTGTAGATTAAGTCAATAGCACTTTGTAGAAATCCCCTGCCTTACTGCTCACACACATACATATAATAATTTTGAGAGAAGCCATTCATGACATACATCTGACTTCTAAAATAGCATGTTGATAGAAAGTAAGTTTAGTTGTTGTAAATGATATGTTATTAGATTTTACAGGAATGTGTTTAGCATTGTTATTTTTAGTCAATTCCAAATCATCTGATGAGATGAGCTTATAACTATTTAACAAAAATTGTTTTATCGTAACTACGTAAGGAAAGGATTATATGCTAATATTTTGTATAAAAAAGTACATGAAAGAAATTGAGAAGTTACATCAATTATCAAGAAACAAACCTGGGGCATGTATATTATCAAATCTTCTAAAGTATAATAATTAATTTTAAAATGTGATACTTACATTTTGGTATATTCTGAGACTACTAAACTAAAATCAGCAGTTGTCAATAGGAAATTGTTGCTCAAATACAACACTTACCTGTTTGGATAGCACTTGAACAGTTAATTTCAAAGGACTTAATTGTAAATTACGATTTCTTGTTATACTTTGTTGGTTAAAACATAGTTTCAAATTGATAATGACAGTTTTTATGGAAAATAAATAATGCTACAGTATGTTTCTCATATATTAATAATTTGATTAGTTATTTTATTTTGAAAGACATTTTTCTTATTATAGAAAATAGAAAGAAAAAGCCATATGAAATTATTTGGACACATCATATTTCATCATGTCAACAAGAAATAAAAATATTTGCGGACTTAAACATTAGGGTTACTACCTTTATTTTCCTAATATTTTGTCTAATATAGTTATTTTTGAATTCTAAGTAGAATTAGAAGCTGCTACTGTTTCACCCTTTTCTTATTTTGGCTACTCAAATGTTATTTCATATGGTACATGCTTCAAACTTTCAGATGCCCAGGGAAATTCAGTCTGTTTATATAAAACTATCTAAGATTTATCATAGCACTAAGATACATGCAACTCTCTATACTTGGCACATTGCCTTAGTGCAAATATATGTTATTTTCATTGTTCATGTACAGGAGTTATGAAGCTCAATAATAAAAAGAAATTTAGACAACAGTGTGTCTGGGTGTGGAGAGGGAAACCTGACATTTTACAATACAAATATTTTATTTTTAAATCTTTTATGTTTGCTTTAAAATTGTCAGTACAAAAATTAATGAGACAATAAAAGCCATAAAGCAAAACTGTAAATTTACTTCATAATTTTAAAACAAATTTTGCACTCATATTTTATGTAAGAGATAAAAATACTTTTGATCTTGTTTTATTTTTGAATGTAATATCCCCACTTCAATCTAAGCAAATTATATTGGCCGATTTTTTATAGTCAAGAATAATAAACCAAAAACATTTTAAATTTTATTTTCCTCCAATTTTTTTCTCAAGTATTTATTCACTAGTTTCAAAAATATATTCTTTATGGTTGTTTATAGAAAAGGGTTACATTGTTTTAATTATGTCAATATTATATACCTATTACCAAGTAAGTATTCAGTTTTTATCTCTTTGATATAATTTAACACAGAACCAGTTTTAAAAGGAGACAATTGTTATCTCACATTCACCTTTCAAATGTAAAGAAATAAACGCAGCTCATCTTCTTTGAAAAAATGATCAATACTATTATCAGAATTGCCAGAAATTAACATGAGCATAGATGATATAAAGCACACACATTGCTAAAGCATGTCTTCCCGCAACAGCAATTTTACGGTTTAACTAAGGAACATTAATAAGAGATTCAGGATGTTGCAGTAGTGTCCATGGAGAGCGTTTGATTGTTTAAATGGCTAATTCAGATTAATTTTCCAACTTTCATCCCTGAATTCTAAATAGCCTGTGTTCATCCCACCTTATTCTACGTAAAGGCATAAGTTTTCCAAGAAAGGAAAAAAAATTAGTTTTTTTTAATTTAAAAATAAAAGGAATGTTTTATATTTAAAATGTTGCATTTAGTGAACTAGTAAACTTGCCAACTTTTCTACTAGAATCTCCTTGAATATAAAGATGGAATTATTTAAAAAATGAGCCTCCCATTATGTACTTTTTATTTCATCTTCTTCAAATTCATACTTTCATTCATTCATTATTATCCATTCATTTCACAATTCCGTTTGAGCTACATCTCCATGGGAGCACCGTGCTAAACTAAGCAGGTAAAAGAGGGAGTAAAATACAATCTCAGCCTGCAAGATTCCAGCGTTTTATTGGGAAGCAAAACAAACAAGGCAACCCTGTGAAGAATATAAAGTTAGTATAAAGTAACATTCTGTCAACATCCATGATGTTTGAATTCAAGACCAGAAGTGTTTTATTTTATAAGGTGGAATAAATTTTTTTAATGCACTATTAAAAAATCAAAGAAAGGTAGCTGGATGAGGTAACAGGGATGTGACTTTTGGTCAGAATCTACTTATTTTTATTTTTAGAATAGATTATATGCTGTGTAAAGCTAGAAGCCTCAGAAAACTTGCTAATAATAACAAAATTATATTTTGATGTTGGGTATTTATATAGCTAGTGTATTTAAGCTGGAACACACAAAAATATGGTAAATTTATTAAGGTTATGGTAACATATTTGACAGACACACGTAATAAAGATACTGCACCTCAATGACGTAAGAAAGGACAATTCATTTAATTTTTTAAATCCAACACCTACTGCCCTTCTCTCTTTTTCCCACAGATATGCGGGGAAAATGACTAATAGTGAATGAGTAAATAATAATGATGATGATGATAAAATATCCTGAAATATTAGAGCAAAAACGGTATTCAAGAGGCAGCATCTTGTCCAGGCAATTAAACTTTATAGAGTACTCCTGTTCTTACCACTCTGTAAGTTAAATTCAAATTTTTAAAAATAAAAGTGATAAATCTAGCCACTTGCTTGAATGATGCTATGGAGTGAGAGCAGCTGATTGAATGAATACTAACTTCATTTGTATGTCTTGACATCACTTGCTGTGGGCAGTTATGCAATATCTGAACATTAGAAAAATAAGAGATTATATGCACTCTGTTCTTTATTTTTATTTTAAATGTTTTCAATTAAGGAACATTAAGTGCACATATATAGATACTATCCTGTTATCTTACCATTTCAACTTGGGAGGTCTTTCCTCTCTTGTAGATGTCCATAAGCAGTGGTTTAAAGGACATGTACAAATAGACGAAAGTAATATCGCAATTAGAATTGTAAGAACTGGGATTAAGTAAATGAAAATGGTGGAAATTGTGAATGTGCTCTGTATTTTAAGACAAAATGTTTGGAAAAGAGAATTAACTAGTGATGTTCTTTTTCCTGGCTGAGATTTCTGGACAGGATGTAAGGCTCAGGGGTTAAGAGTAGAATTTCTTGAACCAGGTTGCCCAGGGTTTAAACCTAGACTAAGGAAGGCACTAACAAGCAATATGACTTTGGAAGCACTTTTTAACCTCTCTAGTCCTCAGTCTTCTCACCTATAGGAAATGTGTAATAATAATAGCTACTTTAAGATTGTTGTGAAGATTATAAATGGGTACATGTTAAGGATGTAGAATAGTTCCTGACACATAGTACTACATAAGTGTATGCTATTATTGAAATTCATATTAAACTTAGCTTGATTTTTGAAGCTCTGATAAAATGGAAAAAAATGAAATTTTATTATTTTCGTTTTCTAATATATTGAAAGACCACCTTTAATCCGTGGTATAGATTATAATAAAGTAGGTAAGCCTAGGTCATGCCACTGTTCCTTATCTGTCTCCTATGTAAAAAAGCCACATTTTAATAACACTCACCACAATATTTTTAAAAATCTATTTAAAATAGTAAAAAAGTGCTTCCCATAGTAAATACCCAATTCATGGAAACCAGTATACCAGATATTGTTGTTTCTCAAACAACTAGGACATATTTGCTAAGAAATCATTAACCCCTATCTATGCATGTGGGCATATTAAAATATTTATAAGTTGTCCCTTTATCAATTATATCTCTTTGTATATATGAGCAAGGAATGTGCAACTATTAATTTATAACACAAACTAATTTAAAAATTAAATATAAAACTGTCCATTTTCTGTAAAAAGAGAGATTTGAATAACCTGGGAAAATGAGAGATCATATTTTACAAAAAGTGGAACTTGAGCTGGGTCTTGAAAATTAGGTGGGATTTTGACAGCTAAAGGGGAAGAAAGAGAAACCCTGGAAGCATGGAGAAAATAAAGCAAGCCCAGAATGAGCATGGCAGTCCATGAAAATGCAGAAAGATGAAGAATCCTGCAGACTTCAGTAATAAGTGTATCTTGGTGGCTAGGAAAAAAGATAATTGTTATACTATAAATGCTAGTAGAAAAGATAATTGTTATACTATAAATCTAGAATTGTATGAGATTTGAACAGTAGTAAAAATAGTGTTTGAGGAAGTTTAGTTCTCCTTTTGTTCTCAAGATGGATTGGAGGTGAATGATAAAAGAGTCAAAAAAGCATCAGTAACGAGGTTATATCTAAGCTTCCCAATGCAATAACACTGGGAAACTTGGTGGGATTATCTAGTAGTTCATTAAAGGAAGAAGAAAGGAGCTTAACAAAAGCTGACAAAAACATAGATGGAAAGTTATTAGCAAAGATGTGATTTTTCAAGACTTGAGGGAAATATAAAATAAGTAGAACTGTGGGTCAGTGCCTTTGAATTTGTCCACTCTGTGTCAAAACAGCCAAAGGAAGAGAGTGCCCAAGGTACAAACAAGCCCACATAAAACAGAATGGTAAAGAGGAATTAAATAGCAAGTCGGCAGACCAAAGAAGTAAAGTTGTCACTTGTTTTGTACGGATCGGTGAATATGTAATAAAGTTAGCAATTAAAGTATTGCTGGCAATACTTAGGAAAGTTGTTTTTATAGAATGAGGGGCATAAATACAAAGTTTCATGTCCAAATGAAAATATGACAACTTTACCAGAGCCATGCCTCCTGGGCCATCCGCTGGTAGTTTTGTTGCTATGTGATAAATATCGACCAATCTGAACTAAATGATGCTGGGATACAGTGGTTATCAATGTTGATTTACATTAGAATAACCTTAGGATTATTAACAAACAAAACAAACATAGTTTTTTAAAAACCCTGATGTCCCGTGTCCCACCCTAGCATAATTGCATTAGAATATCTGTGGTAGAAGTAGGCCTCTTTGCTCTTTAAGGAAAACTCCACAAGTGATTCTAATCCACAGTGTTGGACACGAACCATTGCAATATTTATTTATTTCATCCTCTACAGTCTCCTCTCAGGTATATTTGTTTCTTAAGAGTAGATGAGTTGATGAGGAGCAAAATAGAATTATTCTCCAGTTCACTGTTACATTGAGGTTATGAAACAATAGCACTCGGATATTTCAAAACTATCTGGTTTAATAATCTTCCCACTAAAAAAAATTGACCTTGAGGATTTCGTTTTCCACTGTGCTCACATTCATGGAAAAAATTAATCTTTCATCAACTGTGTATTCTGAAAAAATTGTGGAAAACATGTACAATGGCTAATCAAAACATTGTTACGGAAATTGTTTGATGGTAAAGTCATTATTTTGCTTTTCAGTATTATATCATAATTCAATGGAATGTTGGTCATTTGCACCATAGTTTTACTTTGACAGTGGCAGACCAAGATGATCTACTATATACTAGATGAGAAGTGCTAATAATTTAAAACTATTTCCATAGGGTCTTATTTTTCTTCTGCAACTTAAAAATAACAGGTGCCCAAATGACACTGTTGTAACTGTTGATGACTTCTGTACTGCTAGTAATTAATAGAAACCGTGGTACTGATACCCTGGGAACACCTTTCTCAAGATTTCATAGTTTATATACTAATAAAATAAGGCGTTACCTGTTTATGTGTTAATAGAATAGCACTCAATTTCATGTGAACATCCAACTTATTTTCCTATAGTCCACAAATAGAAAAAATGTTTTGTCTTCATTCTTAGGTAGCAAAATTATATTTTAACTGTGTATAAACTAATGATTATAATAAAAATATACAAGGATATATTTTATGTAAATTTTTAAATTAATGTTATCCCTAATTTTCTAATAGCATGTTTTTTTCCTGTTTTTACAGTAAACGAGGGTGGTATTAAAACAGCTCCCAATTTATGCCCAGATCCAGGAGAACCAGAAAATGGGAAGAGAGTTGGATCAGATTTTAGGTAATATTTTAAATTGTTTATTTTATTCTTTATTTTCTTAAAGCGTAGTTTAAATTTTAAAAATAACCAGCAATATGGAGATGAAGACCTGGTTATGTAAAACTGTGGCAGACAGATTCCATCGTTGTTACTGTTAATAGTAATTCATTATTTTAAAGTGTCTGATTAAATATCAGTGTTTTTAGTAGTGATATTTTGTAGACTACAGTGTGGCAAGCAATTTACTAAGTGGTATTTTTACATGTCTTCCTTATTTATTATGAAATCCCATATGGTATTTTTACATTATATTGACATACAAATAAGAAAACTGAAGGATTTACAGCTAATAATTTGAAGGGAACTGGAATTTGAAGTCTTTACTTGTCATTCCAAAATCTGACTTCTGAACACTCTATTACATTATGCTTTGAAGTCAAACAAACTTCATTTAAATCCCATCCTTGCCATAAAGTATGTTGTCTTCTCCAAGAGTTTGTTTCCTATGATCTAAAAATGAGGATAATAATACTTATCTTGCAGGGGTTGAGAGGAAGATAGCATGGGATAATATACACTTGATAGAATCACAGAGCTTGAGACAATATAGGTATTCAATTAATGCTAGTATCTATTATAGTTTGATACATAGAATGTTATAAAATAATTATAATTAGGATAAATGTTAATACTTGCTACAAAAGCTTTACAAAATATGTTTTTTTTTACAAAAAGACATGGTTCTTTGGAAATAGACAATACAATAGTAATATAATGAGTTAAACTATCTTCAAGTGTAGTGGATTTTAACTCATAAGATCATCTTACAGTTATATTGCTTGCACCATGGTAGATGTTAGACATCAAAACGCTCACAGTTGGACTAAAATATAATGTTGTCATCATAGTTTAACTTATGTTATGGACAAAAAAGGAAGTATGGTATTTTTAGAGGCTAGGAGATGAGGTCACAGAAGTTTAGTATTTAGCTAAGAGATGAAGGATGATTAGAATCTGGTATAGATAGGAAGAAAAATACAGAGAAAGACATTTATATACTCGTACATTCATTACCTACATTATATTGTTTAACCTGTTATGTGCCTGACCTTGTACTAGGAACAAATAAAACACCCAAGTCCAGGCATAGTGCTTGCCACTCCACATAGTTCTTAGGATTTAATGTCAGAAAAGACAATGTACAATGTGCACATGTTCTATAATTAATGACTTAGCTAATTCATCAATTAATTAAATGAACACATGCAGATGTAATCACAAATTTAGAAAAGTACTCTGAAGTCAAAACACAAAATTATAAAAGAAACTTCTGTGAGAGAGAATGAAAATATCAGTGTAGGAATCCACCCAATTTAAGAAGAACTGCCCTCTCATATATCCCAGACAGATTTTACACATCTAGCCTACAGTGAAGGAAGAGCCTCACATTGAGCATGACTTTGAATAGCTACTCCAGGAAAGCAAAGATAAGTGAGCCTAAATTACAGAAAGTAAATGGGAGTAAAGCATAGAATAAAGTTGAGAAGATAAGGAGAAACCAGATCTCTTCTGCAAAGGAAGCAAATTGGCAGCCATTCAGCCTGATCCGGACAGAAGATATGTTTTCTTTTAAGCACACAGTGCTTTTATCTTTTTTTTTTTTCATGGGGCCAACATTTAAAATTACAGGGGATTTCACACACACACACACACACACACACACACACACACACACACACACACACAAACACACAGATTTTATATCCCTTGTTAGATTTGGCAGCTGCAACTGATACACCTCCAAGGCAACATCTGCTGGAACCAACCCACAGCCCCTCGGGGGCTGAGAAAGCTCTCCCTGGTGCATCATGGTTGCCCCTAGGCTACTGCAGTCATTCAGGTCGCCCACCTGTTATGGGAAGCTCCGAAGTGTTGTAGGAGAGTGACCTGACCCAACGTATATTTCAGTAGATCATGCTTTATAGATTATATAGATGGATCAAAGAAAACAGAAGTTGTAGTTAGAAGGCTACGACAGTTGTCTAGGTGTAAGATGCTAGAGGCTTGGTGATGGCAGTGAACTAGACAGATTCAAGGTATCTTTTAAAGACAAAATTCTCAGCTACCAATGATAACTCAATATGGAAAGAAAAAAAAAAGTAATGAAGGATGATCCCTAATTTTCTAACTTGAGCATCATGAGAATGTAGTAAGTGATTATATTTAATTAAATGTGGAAGTCTAGAGACTTGAGGAGAAGGAACAAGAGTTCATTTTTGAGACTGTAAACTTCAAATGTCTTAGAGATTTCCAAGTGGTACTTCAGTCCATAGTTGAACACAATTGAAATTCATGGAAAACATGGGATCATCAGTGTGTAGATATTATAAATTGAAGCAACATGGCTAGGTAACATCATTTTGACTATGTAAGTAGGAAAGAACCTATGACATAGTCCCAAAGATCTATGCTATTTGAGGATATGATGGAATTCAAGGAGCTATCAAATCAGTGCTCGTGAGTGGCAAGATATTTGGAGTGAGTGAAGTGAAGGAAGGAAGTCCTTTAAAAGGGGTCAAGGACTGTTGGATACTATTGGAAAATTAGGACTGATAAAGAAAAATCATCTCTCTTAAATTTGACAACGTGAAAGTTGTTGGCAAGAATGATGTCATCAGAGAGAAGTTGAGACTAATTAAAATAGGCTGAAGAGTGAGTAGTAACAGTTCAGACAATTAAGAGCTTTGGAACAACAAATTATATGAACTGCAAATTAATAGGGAAGTTCTTTAGCCATAGGAACTCAAGAGAAATTTTCTTCGTAAAGATACAAGAAATCAGAGTATGTTTACTGAGTGATGCAAATGGTCCTATAAAGAAGAAAACATTAATGATAAGAAGGAGAGGGTATAAGTAAAGAACATACTTTTGTAGGAGAAAATAGTGAGGATACCAAGGAAAGGTAAAATGAAATTATTCTTACTGTAACAGGAATCAAGACAGAGAAGTAGACAGGAGATGCTACGAAGCTTGCAGATTTTGTAATGTTAAACTGCAGTTTTAATACTTAATTTAAGATTCCAAATATAACGCAGATCATGGAGTATTTGGTTTTCTCTGTCTGACTTATATCACTTGCCTTGATGCCCTCAAGGTCCATTCATGTTGTTGCAAATGTCAAGATTTCATCTTTTTATAGCTGAATAATATTCCATAGAACATGTATAACACTGCCTACTTACCCATTCATCTACCAATGGACATACAGGTTGTTTTCATATCATGGTTATTGTAAGTAATGCTGCAATGAATATGAAGGTGCAGATATGTTTTTGAGTTGGTGTTTTCATTTTCTTTGGATATATACACAAAAGTGGAATTGCTGGTTCATATGGTAGTTCTATTTTTAAATTAATGAGGAGTCCCTAAGCTGTGCTCTCTTGTGCACATGTCCTTGCCAACACTTATTATCTCTTGTCTAGTCTTTTGCTTTTTTATTAAGGTGTCATTTATATGCAATCTTATATTGGTTTCAAATGTACAACACAGCGGTTCAACAGTTAGTCATATTATTAAATCCTCACCTCTTCTAGTGTGGTTACTATCTATCAACGTGGAAAGATGTTACAGAATCACTGACTATGTTCTCCATGCTGCACTATCATCCCTGTGACCAACTGATAATTGTGATTGTGAATCATTGTGCCCCTTTATCTGCCTCCCTCTTCCCCACCACCCACACCAACCCCTCCCCCTCGGTAACCACTAGTCACTTCTCAGTTCCCGAGTCTACTGCTGTTTTGTTCCCTCTATTTTGCTTTGTTTTTATATTCCACAAATAAATGAAATCATATGGTATTTGGCTTATTTCACTGAGCAATAATACCATCTAGATCCATCCACGTTGTTGCAATGGCAGGATTTCTTTTATTTTTATGGCTGAATAATATTCCATTGTGTATAGGTACCACATCTTTATCCATTCATCTATTGATGGCTACTTAGCTTTCTTCCATGTGTTGGATATTGCAAATAGCGTGGTGATAAACATAGGGGGTACATATATGTTTACAACTCAGACATTTTTTTTTCTTAAGGGAAATTCCTAGAAGTAGTATTACTGAACTGAGAGGTATTTAAATATTTAGTTTTTCAAGGAACCTCCATATTGCTTTCCACAGCAGTTGCTCCAATTTACATTCCCACCAACAGGGTAGGAGGGTTCACCTTTCTCTGCATCCTCACCAATATTTTCTATTTCTTGTTTTTTGGATAGTGGCCATTGTGAGATGATTTCTTGTGTGGTTTTGATTTGAATTTCCCTGATGATTAACAAGGTGGAGCATATTCTCATGTGCCTGTTGGCCATCCATATTTCTTCTTTGGAGAAATGTCTGTTCATATCCTCTGCCTGTCTTTTTAATCAGGTTATTTGTTTTAAGAGTGTTGATGTGTATGAGTTCTTTATATATTTTGAATGTTAACCCCTTATCAGATGAGTCATTTACGAATATATTCTCCCATACCGTGGGCTGCCTTTTTGTTCTGCTGATGGTGTCTTTTGCTGTATAGAAGCTTTTTTAGTTTGATACAGTCCCACTCGTTCATGTTTGATTTTGTTTTCCTTGCCTGAGGAGATGTGTCCAGGAAAAAAATTGCTCGTACTTATGTTTAAGAGATTTTTGCCTACATTTTCTGATAAGATTTTTATGGTTTCATGACTTAATTTAGTTCTTTGGTCCATTTTGAGATTATATTTATGTATGGAGTTCAATAATAATCCAGTTTCATTCTCTTACATGTAGTTGTCCAGTTTTTCCAACACCAGTTGTTGAAGAGGCTGTCTTTTCCCCATTGTATTTTAATTGGCCATAGATGTGTGGGTTTATATGTGGGCTCTCTTTTCTGTTACACTGATCTATGGGTCTGTTCTTGCACAGATACCAAACTGCTTTGCTTACTGTAGCTTTGTAGTAGAGCTTGAGGTCAGAGAGCATAATCCCCCAGCTTTTGTTCTTCTTTCTTAGAATTGCTTTGGCCATTCGGTGTCTGTTGTGTTTCCATATGAATTTTCGAACTATTTGTTCTAGGTAATTGAAAAATGCTATTGTCATTTTGATAGGGATTGCACTGAGTGTGTAAATTGCTCTGGGCAGGATGGCCATTTTGACAATATTAAATCCTCCTATCCATGAGCATGGGATAGATTTCCATTTAGTTGGAAGTTTTTTGGGAGCTCTTTTTGTTTTTTAATTACCAATTCAATTTTGTTGCTGGGAATTGGTCTGTTCATATTTTCTGTTTCTTCTTGGGTCAATGTTGGAAAGTTGTATTTTTCTACAAAGTTGTCCAATCCCTAGGTGTCCAATTTATTGGCATGTTATTTTTCATAGTATTCTCTAATAATTCTTTGCATTTCTGTGGTATCCATTGTGATTATTCCTTCTTCATTTCTGATTTGTTTGTACTCTCTCTCTCTCTTTCTCTTGATAAGTTAGGCCAGGGATTCATCTGTTTTCTTTATTTTCTCAAAGAACCAGCTCCTGGTTTCCATGATTGTTTTCTATTGTTTTATTCTTCTCTATTTTATCTATTTCTCTTCTGATATTTATTATGTCCCTCCTTCTCCTTATTTGGGGCCTCATTTGTTCTTTTTCAAGTTTCTTTAATTGTGATTTTATACTGTTTGTTTGGGATTGTTCTTGTTTCTTGTGGTAAGCCTGTATTGCTATGTATTTTCCTTTCAGGACCGCATTCACAGTGTCTCACAGATTTTGGGCTGTTGAATTTTTGTTTTCTTTGTCTCTATGTATTGCTTGCTTTCTGTTTTAATTTTTTTCATTGATCCATTGATTATTTAGAAGCATGTTGTTTAGCCTCCATGTGTTTACTATTTGCCTTTTTGATAATCGTTAACCTATTAGGTGTGAAGTGGTTTCTCACTGTAGTTTTGACTTACATTTCCCTGAGGAGTGATGTTGAGCAGCTTCTCATGGACCTATTGGCTATCTGAATGTCTTCTTTAAGAAAATATATATTTTGATCCTCTGCCAGTTTATTAATTTGATTGATTGTTTTTCTACTGAGCTGTATGAATTCTTTTATATTTTGTTGGTTTTAGTGTTTATTTTTTAATTGAGATGCATACAATAAAACGCACAAATCTTACTGCACTGCTTGCTGAAGTTTGACATATATATATATATATATATATATATATATATACACTCATTTAACCATTACCGAGACCAAGACATCATACACTATCACTGATTACCACTGCTTCCCTATTTTTACCCATCTCTCACCCCTCTGACAGCCACTAGGCTATTCTCTGTGTTTGAGTAAATTTATGTGTTTTTCTGTTTCATTTTTTTAGATTCCACATATAAGTGAAATCATATGGTGTCTATCTTTCTCTGACTTACTGCAGTTAGCATAATACTCTGTAGGTCCACCCATGTCACAAATAGCAATATTTCACCCATTTTGTGGTTGACTAATATTCCAATGTATATGGGTACCAAGTCTTCCTTATCCATTCATTTATCCATGGACCTTTAGGTTGATTTCATATTTTGGATATTATAAATAATGCTGTGGTACACATAGGAGTACATATATCTTTTCAAATTAGTGATTTTTGCTTTCTTCAACTAAATTCCCAGAACTGGAATTTCTGGGCTGTGTGGTATTTCTACTTTCAGTTTTTCCATATTGTTTTCTGTACTGAGTGTACCAGTTTACATTCCAACTAACAGTACAGACGTGTTCCCTTTCCTCCACATACTTGGTAACACTTACTGTTTCTTGTCTTATTGAAAGTAGCCACTCTGATCGTGGTAAGGTGGTATCGCATTGCGGTTTTGATTTGTATTTCCCTGATCATTAGTGAAGTTGAGCATCTTTTCGTGTGTTTGTGGCCATCTGTAGGTCTTCTTTGGGAAAATGTCTATTCAGGTCTTCTGCCCATTTTTTAAATCAGATTATTTGTTACTTTGTTGTTGCACTGTATGAGTTCTTTATATATTTTGAGTATTAGCCCCTTATCAGATACATCATTTGAAAACTACATTCTCCTTTTCTGTAGGTTACCTTTTTATTTTGTTGATGCTTTATTTTGCTGTGAAGAAGATTTTTAGTTTGACATAGTCCCACTTGTTTGTTTATGCCTGTTTCCTTTGCCTAGGGAGACATATCCAGAAAAAAATTGCTAATACCAATGTTCAAGGGTTTACAGTCTGTTTTCTTCTGGGAGTTTTGTGGTTTCAGGCCTTACATTTAATCTTTAATATATTTTGAATTAGTTTTTGCTTATGGTGTAAAATAATGGTCCAGTTTCATTCTTTTGCATGTCCGATTTTTCCAGTACCATTTGTTGAAGAGACTGTGCTTTTCCCATTGTATATTTTTGGCTCCGTTTTTTGTAAGCTCATTTACTTTATATGTGTTGGTTTATTTCTGAACCCCTGTTCCATTGATCTGTGTGTCTATTTTTATGCCAATACCATACTGTTTTAGTTTTTATTGCTTTGTAATTTAGTCTGAAAGCAGAGAATGTGATGCCTTCAGCTTTGTTCTTCTTTCTCAAGATTGCTTTGGCTATTCATGGTCTTTTGCGGTTCCATACAAATTCCAGGATTGTTCTTTTCTGTTCCTGTTAAAAATGCCTTTAGAATTTTGATAGTAATTGCATTCCATCTGTAGTTTGCTTTGGGTATTCTGGACATTTGAACAATATTCTTCCAACACAGGAGCACAGAATATATTTTTCATTTAGCTGTGTTTCCTTTGATTTCTTTCACTAATGTCTTATAGTATTCACCTCTTTGGTTAAATATACTTCTACATACTTTATTTCTTCTTATTCATTTATAAGTAGTACTATTTTCTCTTTTTCTAATAGTTCCTTGTGAGTGTACAGAAATACAACTGTTTCGGTGAATTGATTTTGGATCCTGAAACCTTATTGAATTTGCTTATTAGTTCTAACAGCTTTTTTGTCAGAGTCTTTAGGATCGTCCTACACAGGTATACCTCAGAGCTATTTGGGTTCAATTCCAGACCAACATAACAAAGCAAATATCACAATTAACTTATTCCAATGAATTTTTTGGTTTCCCAGTGTGTACGAAAGGTATGTATACATAATACTGTAGTCTAGTTAGTGGGCAGTAGCATTACATACAATGTGCATATTTTAATTAAACAACACTTCATTGCTAAAAAATGTTAACCATCATCTGAGCTTTCAGCTAGTTGTTGGATTTTGGCTGGGGGAGGGTGAGAGGGTTTTATATCAGTGCTGATGGCTGCTGACTGAGCAGGATTTTGGTTGCTGCATTTTGGGGTGGCTGTGGCAATTTCTCAAAACAAGACAACAGTGAAGCTTGCCACACCAATTAACTCTTCCTTTCTTAAATAATTTCCCTGCAATGTGCTATGCAATTTGATAGGGTTTTACCCACAGAACTTCTTTCAGAAATCAGAGTCAATCCTGTTAATTCCTGCTGCTTTTTTATGAACTAAATTTATATAATCTAAATTCATTGTTGTTATTTCAACAATCTTCACAGCATTTTCGTGAGAATTTGAATCCATATCAAGAAACCACTTTCTTTGCTCATACATAGGGAGCAATCCCTCATATGTTCAAGTTTTCCATAAGATTGCAGCAATTCTGTCACATCTTCAGGTGCTACTTCTAATTTTAGCTCTCTTGCTGTTTCCACCACATCTGCAGTTACTCCTTCCACTGGAATCGTGGACATCTCAAAGTTATCCATGAGGGTTGGAATCAACTGCTAACAAACTCCTGTTAATCTTGACATTTTGACATCTTCCCATGAATCATTAATGTTCTTAATGACATTAAGAATGGTGAATCCTTTCTGGAAGGTTTTCAGTTTACTTTTCCCAGATTCATCAGAGGAATCACTGTCCAAGGCCACTATAGTCTTATAAAATGTATTTCTTAAATGAAAATATGTTAATTGAAAATCAGAAAGATTGCTTGATTCGTGAGCTGCAAAATAGATTATGTGTTATCCTGTCATGAAAACAATAATTTTGTTGTACTTTTGAGTTCCTCCAGAGCTCCTAAGAGACCAGGTGGATTGTTAATGAGCAGTACTACTTTGAAAGTAATCTTTTTTTGTTTGTTTCTGAAGAGTAGGTCTCAAGATGGGCTTGAAATATTCAGTAAACCACCCTGTCAACAGATATGCTGTCATTCAGGCTTTGTTGTTCTATTTAGGGAGCACAGAGAAGATTTAGCATAATTTTAGGAGCCCCAAGGTTTTCAGAATGGCAACTGGACATTAACTTAAACTTGAAAGCACCAGCTGTATTTTCCCCCAAGAGAGAGTCAGCCTTGTCATTTGAAGTTTTGAAGCTAGACACTGACTTCTCCTCTCCAGTTATGGAAGTCGTACATGGCCTCTTCTTCCAAAAGAAGTCTATTTCATCTATTTCATCTTGAAAACCTGTTGTTTAGTGTAGTCACCTTCATTAATTATCTTAGCTAGATCTCCTGGGTAACTTTCTGTAGCTTCTACATTGACACTTGTTGCTTCATTGGCACTGTTCAGTTATGAAGGTAGCTTCTTTCCTTAAGCCTCATAAACAAACCTCTGTTAGCTTCCTCCTCTTCTTCTGAAGCTTCCTCACCTCTATCAGCCTTCACAGAATTAAAGAAGGTTAGGGTTTTGTGGATTAGGCTTTAAGGGTATGATGTAACTGATTCAGTCTTCTATCCAGACTACTAAAATTTTTGAAGACACTCTCCTTTCCTTATTAGATGCTCTTGGATCCTTTTTCATAAATTAATTTGCCATATATGTGTTGGTTAATTTCTGGGTTTTCCTATTTCATTTATCTATGTGTCTGTTTTTATGCCCATACCATACTGGTGACATTATATCTTATTTTTTCAAAAAAATAGTCATCTTATTCTGTGAGGCATAAAATACATGAGTACTCTCATTTTTATAGACTTGTTGTTGCTATTAATATACACAAAGTTATCCCACATTAAATAATGACAAATACCTGCTTCATCCATCAACAGTTTTAGTCATTAAAAATTATTCTCTAAATGCAACAGTTTAATATATTTATAAATATGTATGTAAACTATTTTGGTGAAAGATAACCATAACTTAAATTGTGTGTGGTCTTAAATTGTTCCTTGAATCACCTTTTCCTTTTAATATTTTTGTCAAAACTTTGCAATAACAGTTTATTTTTCATCTCCAATTGTAAGACTATGAGATTAGAGTAGAAAACGTGTAGCTAGAGTGCTAAGCTATTCAGAAAGTGTGTACAGTGTTAGTAGTAAGCCTTTTTATACATTTAGATTTCTTAACCATACTGTATAATTTCATAAGTCATATTTCCTAAATGCCCTATCAACTAGATACCATAGTTGGAGTAACTTTAAAAAGTCTAGTCACGCAATTTCTTCTATACCTTTATACAACTTAATTTTTTAGGAGCGAGTTTCAATATGGTAATAATGTCCTGAGCAGTCTTGGCCCCAAGCAACAACAGAGCACTTACGCTGTCACTGCTTTTCAGACCTGAGTAATATGTCTTTGAGGGAACCTTTTCAAAAAGGCCAGAAATAACTTTCCATACGAACAATAGCAGTATGATAATTCTTAATTGTCTTGGTCTAAAAATATAACAAGAGGAAGGTTGCAGTGCAGGCTTACTCAAAATCGATTCAGCAAGCTTTTCTTAAGCATCGAAATCATTTTTGCCTTAGTGGTGAAAAAATAGTAAGAAAATATATGCCTTCTAGAAACAGAAAAAAATATGATATGGTAATAAGAGAAGCAAGTTCAAGTCATATGACTCAAGAGAATGTGGACAAGTTACAGTAAACCAAGGAAGATGAAAATACACTTGAAGAATGGATATGATTCTTTTAAGCAACAAATGGCAGGATCATGTTCTGGGAAAAGAGAGCCACATGTGCTGTATTACTGAGCTGATAAAGGATGGAGGCATTTGAAAGAACAGTTTGACTTAAGCAACTGGTTACTTTTTAAGTGAATAGTATCATATATTTTATTTTTAAAAATACACAACACACAACATAAATGACTTATTTTCCATAAGAGGCATTTTTAGTATTCTGTAACAAAATAAGGTAGAATTAGAAATAAAGTATCAGAAAGTTAGGTTTGAACTGTATCAAGGAACAGCCTAAGTTCTGGAATGCAAATGTACAAGCAAATTGCAAGTGATAAGCCCTAGGTTCAAGGCCTGCCTTTAGTACTATGAATGTGCAAACTTTTGACATACATGTTTTTTCCTTAGCAAAATAGGAATGTTGACATGTACGATGTTTTAATGAGTAACAAAATAATGTTGGTAAAAGTACTTTTAAACTAATGTGTATGATGTCTGTGTATGACAATTGATATTAAGTGATTTCTTAATTCAGTGAGCTATGGAGAGACCCATGTTTTTGATCTGGGGATAGTATAGCAATAGGTATTTAATAAGATTTTTTATCTGAAAGCCAGTTGTAATGCATCTTATGATAGAATAGGAGACCATTGCCCTTGTATAGCTGACAAGTTTTAAGGGTGTAAAGTAAGAGAGAGGCAGTGAAAATTGAAGAAAATGATTAACAAGTTTGAAGATGTGGAATTGATGGGTGTAGGATTTAGGGAAATAAAGTTTGTTACATTGGAAAAATTAGAGAAAGGAAAAACAGATTACTCAGCAATTATTGAGCTTTACTTTATCCTGGGTAATTTACTAGGCAATTTTATGACTGAAAGATATTCTAGTTCTTCACTATAGAAGTATAATTTTGTGTTACTCTTTCCATTTTTATTGAAAAAGATATAGAACTTTGGTGAGAATACATAGCTTCTATAAGTCAAATAAAAAGAGTGATAAGATTAGAAATTAAGTCACTCTGATTCCAAATTCCATGCTCTTTCACTTTTACTAATGTGCACTTGTTTTTGAGGAAAGGCTGGTTCAATTTCTAAAAAGATAAAAATAAAGATCCAGATATTTAAAAAATGACAATAATACAGACCACAGAGAAACATGAAAAGCCATGCTTATTGAAGACTTAAGAGTTGATGGCATTTTTAAAGCAGAATACATAGTAGAAAACTAGAAAAGCAGAGTTTTGAAGATGGAACACGGGAATAATACTTATTTTTAGGGAGTGGAAGGAAGAAGTAGATTGAAAAAAAGAGTGAAAAATAGGTGATAAGAATGAGCACACTCAGGGATGTTAACTTTTTTTCAGCCACTAAAGCCATAAAAGAGGTTACCGTGGTGATAGAAGTTTGAAGTGAAATGAGGACCGAGGAAGGTAACTTACTTTAGGGACAGGGAACTTACTGGTGATTTAGGAAATGATACAACAAGTCAGATAACAAAATACTACGAAATAGCTATGTGTAAGGAAGTGCCACAAGTGTAGACTATTTTTAGAAGATTTTTGTGGGGATTCTATCTATTCTAGCTACTAAAAATCTTTTGCAAATACCAAAATAAGATACGGAAGTGAATATACTAACATATTTAGACAGCTCATGGTAGGAGAATAGGTAAACATGGATTTACCTTCAAAAGTATGATGGATTTACATAATCATAGTCAGAGTTTCCTGACTCTAGCAGTGTTTTAACATTGCCAGATGAGAAGCATGGTCCCTGCTGCCTCACTATATAAAATACTTATATACCAGTGTTTTAATAATCCAAATGAGCACCCAAATTTTGGTGCCAACATTATTCTTTGCCATCAAGGGGAAGAAAAATTTGTGTCCATGTGGTGATGTGTCTTACAGGTAGGGAATCAGACTGGGCAATTCCTACAAAATGAATGTCTGTGTAAGGTAAAGATCCTGGGAGCCAACTTTACCAGACATTTAGTTATCATTTTAAGAGGCATTAAAATTTTAAATTTATTTTCCACATAAAAATTGCTGGCAGCATCTGTATCTCTTTGGCAGCATTTCTTCCTTTACAAGACTGTTATGATCCACATGCATTTCAAATTAGAAAGCTTTTAAGATTTCAAAATACAGCTTCTGGGACTCTCACCTTGGAGATCAGAGCACAAAATAGTAAGCAACATAGAGCACATCCCATAAGATACCTTACTTCTTCTCCAAGTATTTCCTTATATATTATCTTAGTAATTTAGACATACTGATTATGTGATTAGAATAATATTTCTGTTTTGGCAACTGTTGACTATAAATCACTTAGTATTTTTGATGACTCTGATGTCCTGCTGTAAGATCATATAATTGTAGCATTTAATGGAAAAATGCTAAAGTTGCCATTAAATATAAAATGGTAGTGTAAATCTCACTGGTAGTGGTGAATACATAGTTATAGTTACATTATTTAATATGGCAACTGTGGTGCATAATTCACTTAAACTCCAATTCAAAACTTTAAAAGTGTAAAAATAATCATAACAAAATAATCTGTTGCAAGTTACACAAAATAAAAACATGTAAATTATAACAACAATAATCCAAAATATGATGGGGAAGAGTTGTTCAGTGCAAAGTCTATGAATTCTATTAAAATTAAACTGTCATTATAAAGTAGGTTGTTATAAGTTTAAGATATTTTATGTAAGCCTCATAATAACCACAAAGAAAACTCCTGTAATAATTATAGAAAAAAATAAATAATTCAGAGTGTACTGATACCAGAAGACATCAACACACACACACACACACACAGAAAACAATTTTAAAAATGGAAAATAGTAAGTCTTTACTTATCAATAATTACACTAATGTAAACACATTACATTCTCCAGTTAAAAGGTACAGAATAGCTGGTGGATTAAAGAAAAAGATCAAACATATGCTTCCTGTAAGAGGCTCACTTTAGACTTAAAAGAAACAACTTAGACTGAGAGTGATATGAGGTAACAAGACATTTAATGCATGGGGTGAGTCTTATAACCATAATGTTGCTATGTAATTGTAGATTAATGATACAAAAATGAAAAAATATATAAATCAGAGAACAGGAATACAGAGATGCCGAGGCAGAGAGACATAAAAGGATCTCTAGGAATGAAAGAATATTAAAAGAACTGTGTGACTAATCCAAATGGAACTACATTTGCATTATAGGGGTACCAGAAGAGAAAGAGAGAGAAAAAGGGATAGAAAGTGTCTGTGCAGCAAGGAGGCAAACAAACAGTGAATCCGTGGCATCTTACTACACTAATGGACAGTGACTGCATTAGGGTATGGGTGGGGACTTGATAATATGGGTAAATGTAGTAACCACAATGTTTCTTCATGTGAAACCTTCATAAGAGTGTATATCAATAATACCTTAACTAAAAATTTTAAAAAATAGTAGAAAAGTAAAAGGGAATGAACAAAGACATCATTGACTATGTGGTAAGTGCTTTGAATGACTACATGAAACAAAACACCTCATGTGTGGGATATATGATACAGTTAGAACAAAAATACGAGAAAATAATAGCATATAAATGGGGAAGAGAATGTTCAAAGTTTAAGAACACTTTGCTTTTGTGGAGGAAGTTCAAACACCATGATAACTTGAGATATTGTTGAGAATGCATGTTAAAATACCTATGGTGCTGAATGTAGATAGAGAGTATTATGCTCAGTGAAATAAGCCAGACTGAGAAAGACAAGTATCAAGTGATTTCACTCATCTGTGGAGTGTAAGAGCAAAGAAAAAACTGAAGTAACAGGACAGCAGTAGTCTCACAGAACACAAGAATGGACCAGAGCAGTTACCAAAGGGCAAGGGGTTTGGGAGCATGGGTGAGAACGGAGTGAAAAGGGGGAAAGGCAGCAATAAAAAAGCATACATAATATGGCCGGGGATTGGGGCACGGGGAGGGCAGGATACCTCAGAGAAGACAAGTAGTGATTCTACAGTATATTACTGGGCTGAAAGACAGTGATTCTTATGGGGTATGAGGGGGGGACTTGATGATGGAGGGATTGGTCACACAGCTCTTTTAATATTCTTTCATTCCTAGAGATCCTTTTATGTCTCTCTGCCTCGGCATCTCTGTATTCCTGTTCTCTGATTTATATTTTTTTCATTTTGGTATCATTAATCTACAATATTGTTGCTCATGTAAATGTTTAGAACTGGCACCAAAATAGAAAGAAACACACAGTACCTTGGATATGGTTTCCATATTCCTGTTAAGTCAAGGGGGTCAGCACGCACCTCACTGAAGTCATACACATGCAAGGGCACCAGGCTCTGAAGTGGGAATCTGCGCCAAATACCATAGACTCTCTGTCCCTAGGAAAGAGGCACCAGTGTGATGTCATGGAATCTCCAGGCAACAGTGTTGCTCTTGCAAAATACATCCCAGACAGTGGGCACTGCCCAGCCATGGAAAGCTGCATCATTTTAGCAAACATTAGTGGTTCTGGTCTACATATGTATGTGTATATATATATAAATAATATATATATATATCTGTGTGTGAGTGTGTGTGTGTGTGTGCTTAATTAAAATATGCACATTGTATGTAATGCTACTGCCCACTAACTAGACTACAGTATTATGTATACATACCTTTCGTACACACTGGGAAACCAAAAAATTCATTGGAATAAGTTAATTGTGATATTTGCTTTGTTATGTTGGTCTGGAATTGAACCCAAATAGCTCTGAGGTATACCTGTGTAGGACGATCCTAAAGACTCTGACAAAAAAGCTGTTAGAACTAATAAGCAAATTCAATAAGGTTTCAGGATCCAAAATCAATTCACCGAAACAGTTGTATTTCTGTACACTCACAAGGAACTATTAGAAAAAGAGAAAATAGTACTACTTATAAATGAATAAGAAGAAATAAAGTATGTAGAAGTATATTTAACCAAAGAGGTGAATACTGTAAGACATTAGTGAAAGAAATCAAAGGAAACACAGCTAAATGAAAAATATATTCTGTGCTCCTGTGTTGGAAGAATATTGTTCAAATGTCCAGAATACCCAAAGCAAACTACAGATGGAATGCAATTACTATCAAAATTCTAAAGGCATTTTTAACAGGAACAGAAAAGAACAATCCTGGAATTTGTATGGAACCGCAAAAGACCATGAATAGCCAAAGCAATCTTGAGAAAGAAGAACAAAGCTGAAGGCATCACATTCTCTGCTTTCAGACTAAATTACAAAGCAATAAAAACTAAAACAGTATGGTATTGGCATAAAAATAGACACACAGATCAATGGAACAGGGGTTCAGAAATAAACCAACACATATAAAGTAAATGAGCTTACAAAAAACGGAGCCAAAAATATACAATGGGAAAAGCACAGTCTCTTCAACAAATGGTACTGGAAAAATCGGACATGCAAAAGAATGAAACTGGACCATTATTTTACACCATAAGCAAAAACTAATTCAAAATATATTAAAGATTAAATGTAAGGCCTGAAACCACAAAACTCCCAGAAGAAAACAGACTGTAAACCCTTGAACATTGGTATTAGCAATTTTTTTCTGGATATGTCTCCCTAGGCAAAGGAAACAGGCATAAACAAACAAGTGGGACTATGTCAAACTAAAAATCTTCTTCACAGCAAAATAAAGCATCAACAAAATAAAAAGGTAACCTACAGAAAAGGAGAATGTAGTTTTCAAATGATGTATCTGATAAGGGGCTAATACTCAAAATATATAAAGAACTCATACAGTGCAACAACAAAGTAACAAATAATCTGATTTAAAAAATGGGCAGAAGACCTGAATAGACATTTTCCCAAAGAAGACCTACAGATGGCCACAAACACACGAAAAGATGCTCAACTTCACTAATGATCAGGGAAATACAAATCAAAACCGCAATGCGATACCACCTTACCACGATCAGAGTGGCTACTTTCAATAAGACAAGAAACAGTAAGTGTTACCAAGTATGTGGAGGAAAGGGAACACGTCTGTACTGTTAGTTGGAATGTAAACTGGTACACTCAGTACAGAAAACAATATGGAAAAACTGAAAGTAGAAATACCACACAGCCCAGAAATTCCAGTTCTGGGAATTTAGTTGAAGAAAGCAAAAATCACTAATTTGAAAAGATATATGTACTCCTATGTGTACCACAGCATTATTTATAATATCCAAAATATGAAATCAACCTAAAGGTCCATGGATAAATGAATGGATAAGGAAGACTTGGTACCCATATACATTGGAATATTAGTCAACCACAAAATGGGTGAAATATTGCTATTTGTGACATGGGTGGACCTACAGAGTATTATGCTAACTGCAGTAAGTCAGAGAAAGATAGACACCATATGATTTCACTTATATGTGGAATCTAAAAAAATGAAACAGAAAAACACATAAATTTACTCAAACACAGAGAATAGCCTAGTGGCTGTCAGAGGGGTGAGAGATGGGTAAAAATAGGGAAGCAGTGGTAATCAGTGATAGTGTATGATGTCTTGGTCTCGGTAATGGTTAAATGAGTGTATATATATATATATATATATATATGTCAAACTTCAGCAAGCAGTGCAGTAAGATTTGTGCGTTTTATTGTATGCATCTCAATTAAAAAATAAACACTAAAACCAACAAAATATAAAAGAATTCATACAGCTCAGTAGAAAAACAATCAATCAAATTAATAAACTGGCAGAGGATCAAAATATATATTTTCTTAAAGAAGACATTCAGATAGCCAATAGGTCCATGAGAAGCTGCTCAACATCACTCCTCAGGGAAATGTAAGTCAAAACTACAGTGAGAAACCACTTCACACCTAATAGGTTAACGATTATCAAAAAGGCAAATAGTAAACACATGGAGGCTAAACAACATGCTTCTAAATAATCAATGGATCAATGAAAAAAATTAAAACAGAAAGCAAGCAATACATAGAGACAAAGAAAACAAAAATTCAACAGCCCAAAATCTGTGAGACACTGTGAATGCGGTCCTGAAAGGAAAATACATAGCAATACAGGCTTACCACAAGAAACAAGAACAATCCCAAACAAACAGTATAAAATCACAATTAAAGAAACTTGAAAAAGAACAAATGAGGCCCCAAATAAGGAGAAGGAGGGACATAATAAATATCAGAAGAGAAATAGATAAAATAGAGAAGAATAAAACAATAGAAAACAATCATGGAAACCAGGAGCTGGTTCTTTGAGAAAATAAAGAAAACAGATGAATCCCTGGCCTAACTTATCAAGAGAAAGAGAGAGAGAGAGTACAAACAAATCAGAAATGAAGAAGGAATAATCACAATGGATACCACAGAAATGCAAAGAATTATTAGAGAATACTATGAAAAATAACATGCCAATAAATTGGACACCTAGGGATTGGACAACTTTGTAGAAAAATACAACTTTCCAACATTGACCCAAGAAGAAACAGAAAATATGAACAGACCAATTCCCAGCAACAAAATTGAATTGGTAATTAAAAAACAAAAAGAGCTCCCAAAAAACTTCCAACTAAATGGAAATCTATCCCATGCTCATGGATAGGAGGATTTAATATTGTCAAAATGGCCATCCTGCCCAGAGCAATTTACACACTCAGTGCAATCCCTATCAAAATGACAATAGCATTTTTCAATTACCTAGAACAAATAGTTCGAAAATTCATATGGAAACACAACAGACACCGAATGGCCAAAGCAATTCTAAGAAAGAAGAACAAAAGCTGGGGGATTATGCTCTCTGACCTCAAGCTCTACTACAAAGCTACAGTAAGCAAAGCAGTTTGGTATCCGTGCAAGAACAGACCCATAGATCAGTGTAACAGAAAAGAGAGCCCACATATAAACCCACACATCTATGGCCAATTAAAATACAATGGGGAAAAGACAGCCTCTTCAACAACTGGTGTTGGAAAAACTGGACAACTACATGTAAGAGAATGAAACTGGATTATTATTGAACTCCATACATAAATATAATCTCAAAATGGACCAAAGAACTAAATTAAGTCATGAAACCATAAAAATCTTATCAGAAAATATAGGCAAAAATCTCTTAAACATAAGTACGAGCAATTTTTTTCCTGGACACATCTCCTCAGGCAAGGAAAACAAAATCAAACATGAACGAGTGGGACTGTATCAAACTAAAAAAGCTTCTATACAGCAAAAGACACCATCAGCAGAACAAAAAGGCAGCCCACGGTATGGGAGAATATATTCGTAAATGACTCATCTGATAAGGGGTTAACATTCAAAATATATAAAGAACTCATACACATCAACACTCTTAAAACAAGTAACCTGATTAAAAAGACAGGCAGAGGATATGAACAGACATTTCTCCAAAGAAGAAATATGGATGGCCAACAGGCACATGAGAATATGCTCCACCTTGTTAATCATCAGGGAAATTCAAATCAAAACCACACAAGAAATCATCTCACAATGGCCACTATCCAAAAAACAAGAAATAGAAAATATTGGTGAGGATGCAGAGAAAGGTGAACCCTCCTACCCTGTTGGTGGGAATGTAAATTGGAGCAACTGCTGTGGAAAGCAATATGGAGGTTCCTTGAAAAACTAAATATTTAAATACCTCTCAGTTCAGTAATACTACTTCTAGGAATTTCCCTTAAGAAAAAAAAATGTCTGAGTTGTAAACATATATGTACCCCCTATGTTTATCACCACGCTATTTGCAATATCCAACACATGGAAGAAAGCTAAGTAGCCATCAATAGATGAATGGATAAAGATGTGGTACCTATACACAATGGAATATTATTCAGCCATAAAAATAAAAGAAATCCTGCCATTGCAACAACGTGGATGGATCTAGATGGTATTATTGCTCAGTGAAATAAGCCAAATACCATATGATTTCATTTATTTGTGGAATATAAAAACAAAGCAAAATAGAGGGAACAAAACAGCAGTAGACTCGGGAACTGAGAAGTGACTAGTGGTTACCGAGGGGGAGGGGTTGGTGTGGGTGGTGGGGAAGAGGGAGGCAGATAAAGGGGCACAATGATTCACAATCACAATTATCAGTTGGTCACAGGGATGATAGTGCAGCATGGAGAACATAGTCAGTGATTCTGTAACATCTTTCCACGTTGATAGATAGTAACCACACTAGAAGAGGTGAGGATTTAATAATATGACTAACTGTTGAACCGCTGTGTTGTACATTTGAAACCAATATAAGATTGCATATAAATGACACCTTAATAAAAAAGCAAAAGACTAGACAAGAGATAATAAGTGTTGGCAAGGACATGTGCACAAGAGAGCACAGCTTAGGGACTCCTCATTAATTTAAAAATAGAACTACCATATGAACCAGCAATTCCACTTTTGTGTATATATCCAAAGAAAATGAAAACACCAACTCAAAAACATATCTGCACCTTCATATTCATTGCAGCATTACTTACAATAACCATGATATGAAAACAACCTGTATGTCCATTGGTAGATGAATGGGTAAGTAGGCAGTGTTATACATGTTCTATGGAATATTATTCAGCTATAAAAAGATGAAATCTTGACATTTGCAACAACATGAATGGACCTTGAGGGCATCAAGGCAAGTGATATAAGTCAGACAGAGAAAACCAAATACTCCATGATCTGCGTTATATTTGGAATCTTAAATTAAGTATTAAAACTGCAGTTTAACATTACAAAATCTGCAAGCTTCGTAGCATCTCCTGTCTACTTCTCTGTCTTGATTCCTGTTACAGTAAGAATAATTTCATTTTACCTTTCCTTGGTATCCTCACTATTTTCTCCTACAAAAGTATGTTCTTTACTTATACCCTCTCCTTCTTATCATTAATGTTTTCTTCTTTATAGGACCATTTGCATCACTCAGTAAACATACTCTGATTTCTTGTATCTTTACGAAGAAAATTTCTCTTGAGTTCCTATGGCTAAAGAACTTCCCTATTAATTTGCAGTTCATATAATTTGTTGTTCCAAAGCTCTTAATTGTCTGAACTGTTACTACTCACTCTTCAGCCTATTTTAATTAGTCTCAACTTCTCTCTGATGACATCATTCTTGCCAACAACTTTCACGTTGTCAAATTTAAGAGAGATGATTTTTCTTTATCAGTCCTAATTTTCCAATAGTATCCAACAGTCCTTGACCCCTTTTAAAGGACTTCCTTCCTTCACTTCACTCACTCCAAATATCTTGCCACTCACGAGCACTGATTTGATAGCTCCTTGAATTCCATCATATCCTCAAATAGCATAGATCTTTGGGACTATGTCATAGGTTCTTTCCTACTTACATAGTCAAAATGATGTTACCTAGCCATGTTGCTTCAATTTATAATATCTACACACTGATGATCCCATGTTTTCCATGAATTTCAATTGTGTTCAACTATGGACTGAAGTACCACTTGGAAATCTCTAAGACATTTGAAGTTTACAGTCTCAAAAATGAACTCTTGTTCCTTCTCCTCAAGTCTCTAGACTTCCACATTTAATTAAATATAATCACTTACTACATTCTCATGATGCTCAAGTTAGAAAATTAGGGATCATCCTTCATTACTTTTTTTTTTCTTTCCATATTGAGTTATCATTGGTAGCTGAGAATTTTGTCTTTAAAAGATACCTTGAATCTGTCTAGTTCACTGCCATCACCAAGCCTCTAGCATCTTACACCTAGACAACTGTCGTAGCCTTCTAACTACAACTTCTGTTTTCTTTGATCCATCTATATAATCTATAAAGCATGATCTACTGAAATATACGTTGGGTCAGGTCACTCTCCTACAACACTTCGGAGCTTCCCATAACAGGTGGGCGACCTGAATGACTGCAGTAGCCTAGGGGCAACCATGATGCACCAGGGAGAGCTTTCTCAGCCCCCGAGGGGCTGTGGGTTGGTTCCAGCAGATGTTGCCTTGGAGGTGTATCAGTTGCAGCTGCCAAATCTAACAAGGGATATAAAATCTGTGTGTTTGTGTGTGTGTGTGTGTGTGTGTGTGTGTGTGTGTGTGTGTGTGTGTGTGTGTGAAATCCCCTGTAATTTTAAATGTTGGCCCCATGAAAAAAAAAAAAGATAAAAGCACTGTGTGCTTAAAAGAAAACATATCTTCTGTCCGGATCAGGCTGAATGGCTGCCAATTTGCTTCCTTTGCAGAAGAGATCTGGTTTCTCCTTATCTTCTCAACTTTATTCTATGCTTTACTCCCATTTACTTTCTGTAATTTAGGCTCACTTATCTTTGCTTTCCTGGAGTAGCTATTCAAAGTCATGCTCAATGTGAGGCTCTTCCTTCACTGTAGGCTAGATGTGTAAAATCTGTCTGGGATATATGAGAGGGCAGTTCTTCTTAAATTGGGTGGATTCCTACACTGATATTTTCATTCTCTCTCACAGAAGTTTCTTTTATAATTTTGTGTTTTGACTTCAGAGTACTTTTCTAAATTTGTGATTACATCTGCATGTGTTCATTTAATTAATTGATGAATTAGCTAAGTCATTAATTATAGAACATGTGCACATTGTACATTGTCTTTTCTGACATTAAATCCTAAGAACTATGTGGAGTGGCAAGCACTATGCCTGGACTTGGGTGTTTTATTTGTTCCTAGTACAAGGTCAGGCACATAACAGGTTAAACAATATAATGTAGGTAATGAATGTACGAGTATATAAATGTCTTTCTCTGTATTTTTCTTCCTATCTATACCAGATTCTAATCATCCTTCATCTCTTAGCTAAATACTAAACTTCTGTGACCTCATCTCCTAGCCTCTAAAAATACCATACTTCCTTTTTTGTCCATAACATAAGTTAAACTATGATGACAACATTATATTTTAGTCCAACTGTGAGCGTTTTGATGTCTAACATCTACCATGGTGCAAGCAATATAACTGTAAGATGATCTTATGAGTTAAAATCCACTACACTTGAAGATAGTTTAACTCATTATATTACTATTGTATTGTCTATTTCCAAAGAACCATGTCTTTTTGTAAAAAAAAAACATATTTTGTAAAGCTTTTGTAGCAAGTATTAACATTTATCCTAATTGTAATTATTTTATAACATTCTATGTATCAAACTATAATAGATACTAGCATTAATTGAATACCTATATTGTCTCAAGCTCTGTGATTCTATCAAGTGTATATTATCCCATGCTATCTTCCTCTCAACCCCTGCAAGATAAGTATTATTATCCTCATTTTTAGATCATAGGAAACAAACTCTTGGAGAAGACAACATACTTTATGGCAAGGATGGGATTTAAATGAAGTTTGTTTGACTTCAAAGCATAATGTAATAGAGTGTTCAGAAGTCAGATTTTGGAATGACAAGTAAAGACTTCAAATTCCAGTTCCCTTCAAATTATTAGCTGTAAATCCTTCAGTTTTCTTATTTGTATGTCAATATAATGTAAAAATACCATATGGGATTTCATAATAAATAAGGAAGACATGTAAAAATACCACTTAGTAAATTGCTTGCCACACTGTAGTCTACAAAATATCACTACTAAAAACACTGATATTTAATCAGACACTTTAAAATAATGAATTACTATTAACAGTAACAACGATGGAATCTGTCTGCCACAGTTTTACATAACCAGGTCTTCATCTCCATATTGCTGGTTATTTTTAAAATTTAAACTACGCTTTAAGAAAATAAAGAATAAAATAAACAATTTAAAATATTACCTAAAATCTGATCCAACTCTCTTCCCATTTTCTGGTTCTCCTGGATCTGGGCATAAATTGGGAGCTGTTTTAATACCACCCTCGTTTACTGTAAAAACAGGAAAAAAACATGCTATTAGAAAATTAGGGATAACATTAATTTAAAAATTTACATAAAATATATCCTTGTATATTTTTATTATAATCATTAGTTTATACACAGTTAAAATATAATTTTGCTACCTAAGAATGAAGACAAAACATTTTTTCTATTTGTGGACTATAGGAAAATAAGTTGGATGTTCACATGAAATTGAGTGCTATTCTATTAACACATAAACAGGTAACGCCTTATTTTATTAGTATATAAACTATGAAATCTTGAGAAAGGTGTTCCCAGGGTATCAGTACCACGGTTTCTATTAATTACTAGCAGTACAGAAGTCATCAACAGTTACAACAGTGTCATTTGGGCACCTGTTATTTTTAAGTTGCAGAAGAAAAATAAGACCCTATGGAAATAGTTTTAAATTATTAGCACTTCTCATCTAGTATATAGTAGATCATCTTGGTCTGCCACTGTCAAAGTAAAACTATGGTGCAAATGACCAACATTCCATTGAATTATGATATAATACTGAAAAGCAAAATAATGACTTTACCATCAAACAATTTCCGTAACAATGTTTTGATTAGCCATTGTACATGTTTTCCACAATTTTTTCAGAATACACAGTTGATGAAAGATTAATTTTTTCCATGAATGTGAGCACAGTGGAAAACGAAATCCTCAAGGTCAATTTTTTTTAGTGGGAAGATTATTAAACCAGATAGTTTTGAAATATCCGAGTGCTATTGTTTCATAACCTCAATGTAACAGTGAACTGGAGAATAATTCTATTTTGCTCCTCATCAACTCATCTACTCTTAAGAAACAAATATACCTGAGAGGAGACTGTAGAGGATGAAATAAATAAATATTGCAATGGTTCGTGTCCAACACTGTGGATTAGAATCACTTGTGGAGTTTTCCTTAAAGAGCAAAGAGGCCTACTTCTACCACAGATATTCTAATGCAATTATGCTAGGGTGGGACACGGGACATCAGGGTTTTTAAAAAACTATGTTTGTTTTGTTTGTTAATAATCCTAAGGTTATTCTAATGTAAATCAACATTGATAACCACTGTATCCCAGCATCATTTAGTTCAGATTGGTCGATATTTATCACATAGCAACAAAACTACCAGCGGATGGCCCAGGAGGCATGGCTCTGGTAAAGTTGTCATATTTTCATTTGGACATGAAACTTTGTATTTATGCCCCTCATTCTATAAAAACAACTTTCCTAAGTATTGCCAGCAATACTTTAATTGCTAACTTTATTACATATTCACCGATCCGTACAAAACAAGTGACAACTTTACTTCTTTGGTCTGCCGACTTGCTATTTAATTCCTCTTTACCATTCTGTTTTATGTGGGCTTGTTTGTACCTTGGGCACTCTCTTCCTTTGGCTGTTTTGACACAGAGTGGACAAATTCAAAGGCACTGACCCACAGTTCTACTTATTTTATATTTCCCTCAAGTCTTGAAAAATCACATCTTTGCTAATAACTTTCCATCTATGTTTTTGTCAGCTTTTGTTAAGCTCCTTTCTTCTTCCTTTAATGAACTACTAGATAATCCCACCAAGTTTCCCAGTGTTATTGCATTGGGAAGCTTAGATATAACCTCGTTACTGATGCTTTTTTGACTCTTTTATCATTCACCTCCAATCCATCTTGAGAACAAAAGGAGAACTAAACTTCCTCAAACACTATTTTTACTACTGTTCAAATCTCATACAATTCTAGATTTATAGTATAACAATTATCTTTTCTACTAGCATTTATAGTATAACAATTATCTTTTTTCCTAGCCACCAAGATACACTTATTACTGAAGTCTGCAGGATTCTTCATCTTTCTGCATTTTCATGGACTGCCATGCTCATTCTGGGCTTGCTTTATTTTCTCCATGCTTCCAGGGTTTCTCTTTCTTCCCCTTTAGCTGTCAAAATCCCACCTAATTTTCAAGACCCAGCTCAAGTTCCACTTTTTGTAAAATATGATCTCTCATTTTCCCAGGTTATTCAAATCTCTCTTTTTACAGAAAATGGACAGTTTTATATTTAATTTTTAAATTAGTTTGTGTTATAAATTAATAGTTGCACATTCCTTGCTCATATATACAAAGAGATATAATTGATAAAGGGACAACTTATAAATATTTTAATATGCCCACATGCATAGATAGGGGTTAATGATTTCTTAGCAAATATGTCCTAGTTGTTTGAGAAACAACAATATCTGGTATACTGGTTTCCATGAATTGGGTATTTACTATGGGAAGCACTTTTTTACTATTTTAAATAGATTTTTAAAAATATTGTGGTGAGTGTTATTAAAATGTGGCTTTTTTACATAGGAGACAGATAAGGAACAGTGGCATGACCTAGGCTTACCTACTTTATTATAATCTATACCACGGATTAAAGGTGGTCTTTCAATATATTAGAAAACGAAAATAATAAAATTTCATTTTTTTCCATTTTATCAGAGCTTCAAAAATCAAGCTAAGTTTAATATGAATTTCAATAATAGCATACACTTATGTAGTACTATGTGTCAGGAACTATTCTACATCCTTAACATGTACCCATTTATAATCTTCACAACAATCTTAAAGTAGCTATTATTATTACACATTTCCTATAGGTGAGAAGACTGAGGACTAGAGAGGTTAAAAAGTGCTTCCAAAGTCATATTGCTTGTTAGTGCCTTCCTTAGTCTAGGTTTAAACCCTGGGCAACCTGGTTCAAGAAATTCTACTCTTAACCCCTGAGCCTTACATCCTGTCCAGAAATCTCAGCCAGGAAAAAGAACATCACTAGTTAATTCTCTTTTCCAAACATTTTGTCTTAAAATACAGAGCACATTCACAATTTCCACCATTTTCATTTACTTAATCCCAGTTCTTACAATTCTAATTGCGATATTACTTTCGTCTATTTGTACATGTCCTTTAAACCACTGCTTATGGACATCTACAAGAGAGGAAAGACCTCCCAAGTTGAAATGGTAAGATAACAGGATAGTATCTATATATGTGCACTTAATGTTCCTTAATTGAAAACATTTAAAATAAAAATAAAGAACAGAGTGCATATAATCTCTTATTTTTCTAATGTTCAGATATTGCATAACTGCCCACAGCAAGTGATGTCAAGACATACAAATGAAGTTAGTATTCATTCAATCAGCTGCTCTCACTCCATAGCATCATTCAAGCAAGTGGCTAGATTTATCACTTTTATTTTTAAAAATTTGAATTTAACTTACAGAGTGGTAAGAACAGGAGTACTCTATAAAGTTTAATTGCCTGGACAAGATGCTGCCTCTTGAATACCGTTTTTGCTCTAATATTTCAGGATATTTTATCATCATCATCATTATTATTTACTCATTCACTATTAGTCATTTTCCCCGCATATCTGTGGGAAAAAGAGAGAAGGGCAGTAGGTGTTGGATTTAAAAAATTAAATGAATTGTCCTTTCTTACGTCATTGAGGTGCAGTATCTTTATTACGTGTGTCTGTCAAATATGTTACCATAACCTTAATAAATTTACCATATTTTTGTGTGTTCCAGCTTAAATACACTAGCTATATAAATACCCAACATCAAAATATAATTTTGTTATTATTAGCAAGTTTTCTGAGGCTTCTAGCTTTACACAGCATATAATCTATTCTAAAAATAAAAATAAGTAGATTCTGACCAAAAGTCACATCCCTGTTACCTCATCCAGCTACCTTTCTTTGATTTTTTAATAGTGCATTAAAAAAATTTATTCCACCTTATAAAATAAAACACTTCTGGTCTTGAATTCAAACATCATGGATGTTGACAGAATGTTACTTTATACTAACTTTATATTCTTCACAGGGTTGCCTTGTTTGTTTTGCTTCCCAATAAAACGCTGGAATCTTGCAGGCTGAGATTGTATTTTACTCCCTCTTTTACCTGCTTAGTTTAGCACGGTGCTCCCATGGAGATGTAGCTCAAACGGAATTGTGAAATGAATGGATAATAATGAATGAATGAAAGTATGAATTTGAAGAAGATGAAATAAAAAGTACATAATGGGAGGCTCATTTTTTAAATAATTCCATCTTTATATTCAAGGAGATTCTAGTAGAAAAGTTGGCAAGTTTACTAGTTCACTAAATGCAACATTTTAAATATAAAACATTCCTTTTATTTTTAAATTAAAAAAAACTAATTTTTTTTCCTTTCTTGGAAAACTTATGCCTTTACGTAGAATAAGGTGGGATGAACACAGGCTATTTAGAATTCAGGGATGAAAGTTGGAAAATTAATCTGAATTAGCCATTTAAACAATCAAACGCTCTCCATGGACACTACTGCAACATCCTGAATCTCTTATTAATGTTCCTTAGTTAAACCGTAAAATTGCTGTTGCGGGAAGACATGCTTTAGCAATGTGTGTGCTTTATATCATCTATGCTCATGTTAATTTCTGGCAATTCTGATAATAGTATTGATCATTTTTTCAAAGAAGATGAGCTGCGTTTATTTCTTTACATTTGAAAGGTGAATGTGAGATAACAATTGTCTCCTTTTAAAACTGGTTCTGTGTTAAATTATATCAAAGAGATAAAAACTGAATACTTACTTGGTAATAGGTATATAATATTGACATAATTAAAACAATGTAACCCTTTTCTATAAACAACCATAAAGAATATATTTTTGAAACTAGTGAATAAATACTTGAGAAAAAAATTGGAGGAAAATAAAATTTAAAATGTTTTTGGTTTATTATTCTTGACTATAAAAAATCGGCCAATATAATTTGCTTAGATTGAAGTGGGGATATTACATTCAAAAATAAAACAAGATCAAAAGTATTTTTATCTCTTACATAAAATATGAGTGCAAAATTTGTTTTAAAATTATGAAGTAAATTTACAGTTTTGCTTTATGGCTTTTATTGTCTCATTAATTTTTGTACTGACAATTTTAAAGCAAACATAAAAGATTTAAAAATAAAATATTTGTATTGTAAAATGTCAGGTTTCCCTCTCCACACCCAGACACACTGTTGTCTAAATTTCTTTTTATTATTGAGCTTCATAACTCCTGTACATGAACAATGAAAATAACATATATTTGCACTAAGGCAATGTGCCAAGTATAGAGAGTTGCATGTATCTTAGTGCTATGATAAATCTTAGATAGTTTTATATAAACAGACTGAATTTCCCTGGGCATCTGAAAGTTTGAAGCATGTACCATATGAAATAACATTTGAGTAGCCAAAATAAGAAAAGGGTGAAACAGTAGCAGCTTCTAATTCTACTTAGAATTCAAAAATAACTATATTAGACAAAATATTAGGAAAATAAAGGTAGTAACCCTAATGTTTAAGTCCGCAAATATTTTTATTTCTTGTTGACATGATGAAATATGATGTGTCCAAATAATTTCATATGGCTTTTTCTTTCTATTTTCTATAATAAGAAAAATGTCTTTCAAAATAAAATAACTAATCAAATTATTAATATATGAGAAACATACTGTAGCATTATTTATTTTCCATAAAAACTGTCATTATCAATTTGAAACTATGTTTTAACCAACAAAGTATAACAAGAAATCGTAATTTACAATTAAGTCCTTTGAAATTAACTGTTCAAGTGCTATCCAAACAGGTAAGTGTTGTATTTGAGCAACAATTTCCTATTGACAACTGCTGATTTTAGTTTAGTAGTCTCAGAATATACCAAAATGTAAGTATCACATTTTAAAATTAATTATTATACTTTAGAAGATTTGATAATATACATGCCCCAGGTTTGTTTCTTGATAATTGATGTAACTTCTCAATTTCTTTCATGTACTTTTTTATACAAAATATTAGCATATAATCCTTTCCTTACGTAGTTACGATAAAACAATTTTTGTTAAATAGTTATAAGCTCATCTCATCAGATGATTTGGAATTGACTAAAAATAACAATGCTAAACACATTCCTGTAAAATCTAATAACATATCATTTACAACAACTAAACTTACTTTCTATCAACATGCTATTTTAGAAGTCAGATGTATGTCATGAATGGCTTCTCTCAAAATTATTATATGTATGTGTGTGAGCAGTAAGGCAGGGGATTTCTACAAAGTGCTATTGACTTAATCTACAAAAATGAATAACTCGCATAAATTTATTCTATATTCATTTACGGTAATATATATGAATTTTCTAATTTAGTGATTCTTAATCTGAGATTCATGGATGAATTTCTGATGATCTATAAATCCCTGAATGTTGAGAAAAATTGTATATTGAGACAACACATAAACATATGTATTTCAAGCCATTTTGTGAGATTTTCAAAAGAAAGCAAAAATTAATTAACTTATAAAAGACTATTGATTTAAAGGGTTCAGATAAATTAACTCAAATTAAGAATACCTTTTTCCTCTAAATGAGAAGTTGCTATTAAAATTTTCCTCAGAGAAATAGTTGAAATTTAGATATGTTCACACCAAAATTCCTGTAAGAAACCACCAATTTGTGAAATTTGACTCACTTTTTTTATCTCACATCCTAGAGTTATAAAACTAAAATATTACCAACACTCTAGATTAAAAGTTTATCACTGTTGATTTTTATATGTCGAAACAATCTGAGTTTGGGAGCTTTCTGTATCAATCCATTAACTCAGTGCACATTTAAATACAAGAAAATACTGAATAATAATCATGCATGTTATATAGGTATTAATGCAGTTAATTTGGTAAATACACGAACGTATTTAATAAAACACGCACAACCAACACAGAAACAACAAACTTCACTCTTGCACCAGAGAAAGTAACAAAAAAGGAGTACATTCACAGAAAGAAAACTTGTTGCTGCTGTCTTTCCCTGGAAACCATTTAAACCTCTAGATTTAAAATCTATAGCTTTTTTCTCTAGTTAAGAAAACAAACAAAAACATGTATCAGAATATACAATTTTTTTTTTTAATTTTTAAAACTTTATTTTTATAAAGTTTTTTTTTTTTTTTTTTTTTATTATTGAAGGGTAGTTGACAACAGTATTGCATTACATTAGTTTCAGGTGTACAACACAGTGATTCAACATTTATATACATGATAATTCTAGGTACCAGGTATCACCATACCAGGTTGTTACAATATTTTGACTATATTCCTTATGCTATACATTACATCCCGGTTACTTATTTATTTTACAATTGGAAGTGTGTTTATATATATATACATGTATATATATATTTTGTGAGGGCATCTCTCATATTTATTGATCAAATAGTTGTTAACCACAATAAATTTCTGTATAGGGGGATCAATACTCAATGCACAATCATTAATCCACCCCAAGCCTGATTTTCGTCAGTCTCCAATCTTCTGATGCATAACGAACAAATTCTTACATGGAGCACAAATTCTTACATAGTGAATAAGTTACATGGTGAACAGTGCAAGGGCAGTCATCACAGAAGCTTTCGGTTTTGTTCATGCATTATGAACTATACACAGTCAGTTCAAATATGAATATTCATTTGATTTTTAAACTTGATTTATATGTGGATACCACATTTCTCTATTATTATTGTTTTTAATAAAATGCTGAAGTAGGTAGATACGAGATAAAGGTAGAAAACAGAGTTTAGTGTTGTAAGAGAGCAAATGTAGATGATCAGGTGTGTGCCTGTAGACTATGTGTTAATCCGAGCTAGACGAGGGCAATAAACATCCATGTATGCAGAATATTTCTCTCAGAACATGAGGGGGGAGGTTCTAAGCCTCACCTCTGCTGCTCCCCATTTTCTCACCACATGGCCCCCTGCGACTGTGCCTGTCTTAGGTTGTTCCTCCCTTGAGGAATCTTACCCGTCTCTGGCTAACCAGTCATCTTCCGGGGCCATACAGGGAAATGTTAAGTTGGTTGGTGAGAGAGAAGCCTTATTGTTTGAAAAGGTTAGCTTTTTACTTCTTTGCATATTTATGCCCTGTGGCATCTATGCCCAGCATTTGTCTTGAGGTATCTTTACCACTTGGAAGAATTATGATACTCGGTAAATTCGACATGTGGCACGAGTTCTATTTAAAGGTTGTGATTAGGTAGGAAGAAGAAAAGCTATAGAAGTAGCAGGCAGAAGAAAACCTGGGAAGATTGATTATTTCTTTGACATATCTTCTTGTAGAGTAACTTCAGCATGGATAGGTTTTAAACTACTAATTAAATTGTGCACACACATTAACATAATAGGAATATAGTTACCTAACCAAAGCATACCTGTAATTACCAGCCATCTCCAGTGAAACCAAGAAAACCAGTTAGGCACCTTAGGCATTTGTGAAAACTTATCTATGATATGGTGGATATTGTCCGACTGAACTTAAACAGTCTGAGAGGATTCAGATAAACTAGAACAACCCATTCCTGGGGACTGTTCATATCCCATATGTTCTTTTAACGATAAATAGTCTGTGGTTGTAAGATTTTGGAGTGCTACAATTTGCACTTCTCCTAATTCTTGGTTGAGTTCCAACAGTATAGATCCAGTCCAATTTTTGTTTTACTGTATGCACAGGCCAGCTTAGATATCTCCTTCCTCATTCCCATGGCAAGTCCAGGAACTGGTGGGATGAGTGCATCTACACCTGTGACAGTGCGTGGATCTTTGTTGGAGTTTTTTTTTTTTTTTTTTGCTGATCATCTTCTGTCATGAGTCTTCCCGAGAGTGCTGATGTTGGAAGTTCTTTTTCATATCGTATCTTAGTTCATTTTTGGGGTAGCCAAATTAGGCTTTGATCCTCTGTATAAACACAAACAGACCCTTTGCCTACACATTTATATGCCCTTTATATCATTGTGTAGAACTCATTAGAGGTCACAACATAGGAACTGCTTTTTTTTTTTTTTTTTTTAATCATTAATCTACAGTTACATGACGAATACTTTGTTTACTAGGCTCTCCCCTATACCAGGTCCCCCCTATATACTCCTTTACAGTCACTGTCCATCAGCGTAGCAAACTGTTGTAGAATCACTACTTGTCTTCTCTGTGTTGTACAGCCCTCCCCTTTCTCCCACCCCGCTATGGATGCTAATCTTAATACCCCTCTTTTTCTGCCCCCCCTTATCCCTCCCTACCCACCCATCCTCCCCAGTCCCTTTCCCTTTGGTACCTGTTAGTCCATTCTTGAGTTCTGTGATTCTGTTGCTGTTTTGTTCCTTCAGTTTTTCCTTTGTTCTTATATTCCACAGATGAGTGAAATCATTTGGTATTTCTCTTTCTCTGCTTGGCTTATTTCACTGAGCATAATACCCTCCAGCTCCATCCATGTTGCTGCAAATGGTTGGATTTGCCCTTTTCTTATGGCTGAGTAGTATTCCATTGTGTATATGTACCACATCTTCTTTATCCATTCATCTATCGATGGACATTTAGGTTGCTTCCAATTCTTGGCTATTGTAAATAGTGCTGCGATAAACAGAGGGGTACACTGGTCTTTCTCATACTTGATTGCTGCAGTCTTAGGGTAAATTCCTAGGAGTGCAATTCCTGGGTCAAATGGTATGTCTGTTTTGAGCATTTTGATGTACCTCCATACTGCTTTCCACAATGGTTGAACAAGTTTACATTCCCACCAGCAGTGTAGGAGGGTTCCCTTTCTCCACAGCCTCGCCAACATTTGTTGTTGTTTGTCTTTTGGATGGCAGCCATCCTTACTGGTGTGAGGTGATACCTCATTGTAGTTTTAATTTGCATTTCTCTGATAATTAGCGATGTGGAGCATCTTTTCATGTGTCTGTTGGCCATCTGTATTTCTTTTTTGGAGAACCGTCTGTTCAGTTCCTCTGCCCATTTTTTAATTGGGTTATTTGTTTTTTGTTTGTTGAGGCGTGTGAGCTCTTTATATATTCTGGACGTCAAGCCTTTATTGGATGTGTCATTTTCAAATATATTCTCCCATACTGTAGGGTTCCTTTTTGTTCTATTGATGGTGTCTTTTGCTGTACAGAAGCTTTTCAGCTTAATATAGTCCCACTTGTTCATTTTTGCTGTTGTTTTCCTTGCCCGTGGAGATATGTTCAAGAAGAGGTCACTCATGTTTATGTCTAAGAGGTTCGTGCCTATGTTTTCTTCCAAGAGTTTAATGGTTTCGTGACTTACATTCAGGTCTTTGATCCATTTTGAGTTTACTTTTGTATATGGGGTTAGACAATGGTCCAGTTTCATTCTCCTACATGTAGCTGTCCAGTTTTGCCAGCACCATCTGTTGAAGAGACTGTCATTTCGCCATTGTATGTCCATGGCTCCTTTGTCAAATATTAATTGACCATATATGTCTGGGTTAATGTCTGGATTGTCTAGTCTGTTCCATTGGTCTGTGGCTCTGTTCTTGTGCCAGTACCAAATTGTCTTGATCACTATGGCTTTATAATAGAGCTTGAAGTTGGGGAGTGAGATCCCCCCTACTTTATTCTTCTTTCTCAGGATTGCTTTGGCTATTCGGGGTCTTTGGTGGTTCCATATGAATTTTTGAATTATTTGTTCCAGTTCATTGAAGAATGTTGCTGGTAGTTTCATAGGGATTGCATCAAATCTGTATATTGCTTTGGGCAGGATGGCCATTTTGACGATATTAATTCTTCCTAGCCATGAGCATGGGATGCGTTTCCATCTGTTAGTGTCCCCTTTAATTTCTCTTAAGAGTGACTTGTAGTTTTCAGAGTATAAGTCTTTCACTTCTTTGGTTAGGTTTATTCCTAGGTATTTTATTTTTTTTGATGCAATTGTGAATGGAGTTGTTTTCCTGATTTCTCTTTCTGTTGGTTCATTGTTGGTATATAGGAAAGCCACAGATTTCTGTGTGTTGATTTTGTATCCTGCAACTTTGCTGTATTCCGATATCAGTTCTAGTAGTTCTGGGGTGGAGTCTTTAGGGTTTTTTATGTACAGTATCATGTCATCTGCAAATAGTGACAGTTTGACTTCTTCTTTGCCAATCTGGATTCCTTGTATTTTTTTGTTTTGTCTGATTGCCATGGCTAGGACCTCCAGTACTATGTTAAATAACAGTGGAGAGAGTGGGCATCCCTGTCTAGTTCCCGATCTCCGCGGAAATGCTTTCAGCTTCTCGCTATTCAATATAATGTTGGCTGTGGGTTTTTCATAGATGGCCTTTATTATGTTGAGGTACTTGCCCTCTATTCCCATTTTGCTGAGAGTTTTTATCATGAATGGATGTTGAACTTTGTCAAATGCTTTTTCAGCATCTATGGAGATGATCATGTGGTTTTTGTCTTTCTTTTTGTTGATGTGGTGGATGATATTGATGGACTTTCGAATGTTGTGCCATCCTTGCATCCCTGGGATGAATCCCACTTGGTCATGGTGTATGATGGTTTTGATGTATTTTTGAATTCGGTTTGCTAAAATTTTGTTGAGTATTTTTGCGTCTACGTTCATCAGGGATATTGGTCTGTAGTTTTCTTTTTTGGTGGGGTCTTTGCCTGGTTTTGGTATTAGGGTGATGTTAGCTTCATAGAATGAGTTTGGGAGTATCCCCTCCTCTTCTATTTCTTGGAAAACTTTAAGGAGAATGGGTATTATGTCTTCTCTGTATGTCTGATAAAATTCCGAGGTAAATCCATCTGGCCCGGGGGTTTTGTTCTTGGGTAGTTTTTTGATTACCGCTTCAATTTCGTTGCTGGTAATTGGTCTGTTTAGATTTTCTGTTTCTTTTTGGGTCAGTCTTGGAAGGTTGTATTTTTCTAGGAAGTTGTCCATTTCTCCTAGGTTTCCCGGCTTGTTAGCATATAGGTTTTCATAGTTGTCTCTAATAATTCTTTGTATTTCTGCGGGGTCCGTCGTGATTTTTCCTTTCTCATTTCTGATACTGTTGATTTGTGTTGACTCTCTTTTCCTCTTAATAAGTCTGGCTAGAGGCTTATCTATTTTGTTTATTTTCTCGAAGAACCAGCTCTTGGTTTCATTGATTTTTGCTATTGTTTTATTCTTCTCAATTTTATTTATTTCTTCTCTGATCTTTATTATGTCCCTCCTTCTGCTGACCTTAGGCCTCATTTGTTCTTCTTTTTCCAATTTCGATAGTTGTGACATTAGACCGTTCATTTGGGATTGCTCTTCCTTTTTTAAATATGCTTGGATTGCTATATACTTTCCTCTTAAGACTGCTTTTGCTGTGTCCCACAGAAGTTGGGGCTTAGTGTTGTTGTTGTCATTTGTTTCCAGATATTGCTGGATCTCCATTTTGATTTGGTCATTGATCCATTGATTATTTAGGAGCGTGTTGTTTAGCCTCCATGTGTTTGTGAGCCTTTTTGCTTTCTTTGAACAGTTTATTTCTAGTTTAGTGCCTTTGTGGTCTGAAAAGTTGGTTGGCAGGGTTTCAATCTTTTTGAATTTACTGAGGCTCTTTTTGTGTCCTAGTATGTGGTCTATTCTGGAGAATGTTCCATGTGCACTTGAGAAGAATGTGTATCCTGTTGCTTTTGGATGTAGAGTTCTGTAGATGTCTATTAGGTCCATCTGTTCTAATGTGTTGTTCAGTGCCTCTGTGTCCTTACTTATTTTCTGTCTGGTGGATCTGTCCTTTGGAGTGAGTGGTGTGTTGAAGTCTCCTAGAATGAATGCATTGCATTCTATTTCCTCCTTTAGTTCTATTAATATTTGTTTCAGGTATGTTGGTGCTCCTGTATTGGGTGCATATATATTTATAATGGTTATATCCTCTTGATGGACTGAGCCCTTTATCATTATGTAATGTCCTTCTTTGTCTTTTGTTACTTTCTTTATTTTGAAGTCTGTTTTGTCTGATACCAGAATTGCAACACCTGCTTTCTTCTCTCTGTTGTTTGCTTGAAATATCTTTTTCCATCCCTTGACTTTAAGTCTGTGTGCGTCTTTGGGTTTGAGGTGAGTCTCTTGTAAGCAGCATATGGATGGATCTTGCTTTTTTATCCATTCTATTATTCTGTGTCTTTTGTATGGTGCATTCAGTCCATTTACATTTAGGGTGATTATTGAAAGGTATGAATTTATTGCCATTGCAGGCTTTAAGTTTGTGGTTACCAAAGGTTTAGGGTTAGCTTCTTTACTATCTTACTGTCTAACTTAACTCGCTTGTTGAGCTATTATAAACACAGTCTGATGATTCTTTATTTCTCTCCCTTCTTATTCCTCCTCCTCCCTTCTTCATATGTTGGGTGTTTTGTTGTGTGCTCTTTTTAGGAGTGCTCCCATCTAGAGCAGTCCCTGTAGGATGCCCTGTAGAGGTGGTTTGTGGGAGGCAAATTCCCTCAACTTTTGCTTGTCTGGGAATTGTTTAATCCCTCCTTCATATTTAAATGATATTCGTGCTGGATACAGTAGTCTTGGTTCGAGGCCCTTCTGTTTCATTGCATTAAGTATATCATGCCATTCTCTTCTGGCCTGTAGGGTTTCTGTTGAGAAGTCTGATGATAGCCTGATGGGTTTTCCTTTGTAGGTAACCTTTTTTTTCTCTCTGGCTGCCTGTAATACTTTGTCCTTGTCTTTGATCTTTGCCATTTTAATTATTATGTGTCTTGGTGTTGCCCTCCTTGGATCCCTTGTCATGGGAGTTCTGTGTACCTCTGTGGTCTGAGAGGCCATTTCTTCCCCTAGTTTGGGGAAATTTTCAGCAATTATTTCTTCAAAGACATTTTCTATCCCCTCTTCTCTCTCTACATCTTCTGGAATACCTATGATTCTTATATTGTTCCTTTTTGTTTGATCACTCAGCTCTCTTAAAATTCTTTCATTCCTGGAGATCCTTTTATCTCTCTCTGCATCAGCTTCTCTGCGTTCCTATTCTCTGTTTTCTAGTCCATTAATGGTCTCTTGCATCTCGTCCATTCTGTTTTGAAGTCCTTCCAGAGCTTGTTTTATTTCTGAATTCTCCTTCCTTAGTTCTTGCATATTTCTCTGCAAGTCCATCAGCATGGTTATGACTTTTGTTTTGAATTCTTTTTCAGGAAGACTGGCTAAATCTATCTCCCCAGGTTCCTTCTCAGGGGAAGATGTAGCAGATGCCGAAGCTGTCTGGGTTAGTCTTGTCTGGATCATATTTTTTTGCCTTTTCATGTTGACAGGTGCTATTGACTGTCAGCTGGGAGGGCCAAAATTTTCACTTGCTACTGGCCTTTCTTTACTGGGACAACTGCGACCCCTAGTGGCTTGTGTTGGGTAATTGCGTGTAGACTGGGTCTTTGTGTCTTGCCTGGCCGGAAGGGAGGAATTTCCCTTTCTGTGGGCGGAATTTGTCTCAGGCTGCTTCTCTGCTTTCGCAGCGCCCGGTGGGGTAATGGATGGGGGGGCTGCTTGACTGTTTGCCTCCGTGAGGGGTCTCAGAGCTGTTGCCCAGGGGGTTAGTGCACCCGGTTTTCCCTGTAATTTCCAGCTGCTGTACTGTGACCTGGGTTGTTTCCGTCAAGCTGTTAAGTCCCTGTCCCTTTAAGACTTTCAAAAAGCCCCCGCTTTTCTTTGTCACAGGGGCATCAGCTTCGGCACCCGCTCAGAGGTCTTACTCCCTGTTTCCCCAGTATCCAGGGCCCCCTGGGCACGTACTGTGTCTGCGCTCTGGCCCGGATGGCTGGGGCTGGGTGTTCGGCAGTCCTGGGCTCCGTCTCCCTCCCGCTCTGCCTATTCTTCTCCCGCCGGGAACTGGGGGGATGGGCGCTCGGGTCCCGCAGGGCCGGGGCTTGTATCTTACCCCTTTCACCAGTCGCTGGTTTCTCGCTGGTGTAGCTGCCGTCTGGCCACTGTCCTGCGTCTTCTGGTCTCTCTTTTAGGGCTAGTTGTGTTTGTTGTATTTTCAAAAGTATATATGTTTTTGGGAGGAGATTCCCACTGTCCTACTCACGCCGCCATGTTGGCTCCGCCCCCCAGAATATACAATTTTAAAATGAAATTCAAGTTAACAAATTTTGTTAGCATGGAATTATGCAACTTAAAAAAACTGCTTTCTTCTTGTTTGTTATGCCTGGGAAGATTGGAGACTGACGAAGATTAGGATTGGGGTGGATTAATGATTGTGCACTGAGCATTGACTCCCCTATACAGAATTTTATTGTTGTTAACAACCATTTGATCAATAAATATGAGAGATGCCCTCACACACACAAAAAAAGTACACACTTCCAATGGTAAAATAAATAAGTAACCGGGATGTAATATATAGCATAAGGAATATAGTCAAGATATTGTAACAGCTTGGTACGGTGATAGCTGGTACCTAGAATTGTCATGTATATAAATGTTGAATCACTATGTTGTACACCTGAAACTAATGTAATGTAGTACTGTGTGTCAACTACCCTTCAATAAAAAATAACTATCTACAAAAAATAAAAATAAAAAAAATAAACTGATGGTTAAAAAATGCAGATTTAGGTAAAAATTCCTCTTACAGAAGTTTGAGAATGACAAAGGAGAGGAATATCATGGACACCCAAAAACTTAGGTTATACATTTGCACCATAATTTTGTTCTTATCGTTAATTAACAATTAACATGGTAGATATTTCTGCGTTCTTCTTCTAAGTGGAGAAATATTGAAGTCCTAATAATGTGGCCTGAGAACAATGTTACAAATTTCTAGTATGAATAGCAACAGCAACAAAAAAGTAAAAATAGATGTCAGAAAGTAAAAAAAAAACACAAAAAAACCCCTGCTTTCTTAAGCCTGATATAGGGTACCCAGAAGAAAACAAATCAAAATGCAATATAATATAAGTAGTAAAGCACCAAACAGTAAAGAAGGATTTTAAGTGTTCTTAAAGGGAGATCCTGGGCACGCGCGTGTGTGTGTCTGTGTGCGCGTGTGTGTATGTGTGTGTCTGTGTGCGCGTGTGTGCATGTGTGTGTGTAGATATTTTAAATACTATCCAAGTTTTTTATATAAGAGCAAAACATTAACCTTTTATCATAAACAACTTGAATTTATCAAATTTTAATGGAATAAATTAAGGTAGACAAATAAAAATACCGAGACGTGGTAAAAATGGATGATGTCAGTACATACTGTATAAAAATATTTATGAAAGTGAATTACATTTTGCATTTTGAAGCAATGCAATTCACTTTAGGGTTCATCTATAGTATCTTGCAACTGTATTTGGAACTATGATTTCAAAACTCAATATATTTTATTGTGCACTAAATTAAAACAGATATGACTGGATTTGCCTAGATCATGTAAATTCCACGAAATAACTTAAAACATTTAAAAACCTTTTAAAAATTATTTTAGATCAAAGAAAAGTATTATTTCTTTTTAAGTATAAATTATTTGATTAACTACAGTCATTACAGAATTTTTAAGAGAAACAGTAATTCAAAGGAGTACTTTAAATTTTTGATGACACCAAGTGAAATAAAGAAAATCTATTTAATTAAAAACTCACTCCTTAAGAAAGGTTATGGAATCTAATATAATGAGAATAAAGTGTTTCTTTAGTAAGCCAATATGAACAAGAATGTTAATTAATTCTTGTATATATGTGTGTGTGTGTATATTCTTGCATGCATGTGTATTTTTATATATACATTATGTACAAAACTTTCTCAATTATAACTTAAAATCTTTTTCATATTGCTTTTTATGAAATTTATAGGAAGAAATGAGTCTGAAACAGTAGGCAATTAGGCTTTGTTCATGCTAGGAGTTTGAAAAAGACAAACTGGATTTTGTTAGATAACTTAAAATGATAATTTAACTGACATAATTTAGGCACTTTGGCCAATTTGTTCAAATTATGAGTATTTTATTGGGTTTGAAAACATTTCAACGTGATTTCTTTTCTTGTTAATAACTTCAAAAGTAGAAAGGTAGAGACAGGGCCTGATGGTTTGCTGGAATATGCAGTTATGAGCCCCCTATACACACATACTACAAGAGGAAAGTGATCACTGGAGTAAGATTTCAGAGACGTTATTCTTAGCGATTATTAATTGTGTGATTTTGGACAAGAATCTGCCTTTTTACCTCAGTCTCTCCTCTTGAGATAAGGAACTAGGACAAGATGACTTTTCAGTCTCTTCACAGTCCTGAGATTCTTTATCAGTGACCCTTTATTTACAGTTAAAGAATGGCCACATCTTTCTAAAGTTATGCTTTTTGTTTTAATTCTCTTCCACACCCACACCCCCATGGTAAGCTAACGTATAGTTCTACTGGAGTATTCAAGTGCTCTAAATTTAATTTTCCACTTGTGAATTTTCCTACTGTCTTAAAATTCTTTTAAACAAAAATTTTCATTTTGCATTTTGCAGTATAATTCTGGATTCTCCCAAGCTAAACATGAATTAAAAGAATTCTGCCTTTACTTCTCTCTGCACTCTAAGATGGAACTTTAAATATTACAAATAGGTCAGAAGATTTCACGGGAGTTTTAACATATCTGGAATTTTTAAAGAATAAAGAAAAATCAATGAAGAGATCTAAACCAAGGAGAAAATTAAAGAAGAAAAGTCCAGAGGATCACTTTGTGTTACTAGGAATAAAGGATGTGTTTATAACCAATGTGTTACAAGGAATAAAACTACAACACTGAAAACTACAAATGAGCTGTGTGTTTGTGTGTGTGTAAACTGAATTATTTTGGGGGGTGGGGTAGTCAGGGGTAATACCTAGCTAATAAAGTGTCAACGCAGACCAAGAGGCTTTAAATAGTTTCCTGGTCCTAATAGAAACTATCCTTATTTTTGTTTTTCTTAAGCATCTGTTTGTCAATTTCAATTGAAGATAAAAGATCTATATTTTCAGCATAGAAAGTGTATTAATTGCAATACAGATGCAGAAGATAGAAGGCCAGGAAAATAGCCATTTTAGGAGATAAGAAAGAGTGAATAGAAAATAATATAAATTCACAAAACCTTTAAAACATGTGAACTAGTAAACAGACATTTTAGGTGTTTTTGTTATTTCAGTAGGAGGAACCCGTACTGTATATCTCTTTATGAAAAATTGGAAGGACAAATATTCCAAGTACCAATTGCAAGACCCTGTTCTACATTATGTATCAGTGAAACTTTCAATTTCAAGTATCTGTCATAAAAATATAAATTTATGTATTATACAACGTATGCATTAAATATCAACATCTACCAAGCAATGAGAACTTCTAGTAACCATACTTAGTTTACAACATTAAACTGACCTTTTAAACAGGTGTATTTCAGTATTACGCCTGTAAACTTAATTTTATCCTAGAGATAAGTGAAAATATGTTATGGTTTTTCATATAGGTAAAGAAAATGTTAAAAGACTGTATGTCGTTAGTATCAGTTACTTCCACTGTACTGTGAGCTCCTCAAAGTCAGGAATAGTACTTTACTCATGTGGTACTTGTATGAGTTTACAACTGAAAGAATCAGGGCAGTATTTAAATTCTGGCTCACTTAACTAAAGGCATTTTGTTGGGATGATTTCCCTTATTAATCTTGAAATTAGAAGGGAGGAAGTGATAAAAGTGAATGCTCAAGAAGAAGCACTTTCATGTGTAAATTTACTTTTACATACATAAAAACTATGTGTTAATAAATTTTCAATAAATTTCATTAAGTACATGACATGCAGACATTATGCACAAAGATTGCCTAGGTTTTTTCCTGCTTTTCACATGCTAAACGTTTTTTTGTATTTATTTACTGCTGTTTTGCTTTGACACACGCTTTTTATTTTTTAGCATAATGGAAATATTTCGTAATATGGGAAAGGTCTAGCAGAAAGGAGTAGAGTAATCCAAACAATCAAATTAATTTTTATTGAATGGTGATCCCTGGATTCCAAAAAACAAAATTTGTTTTTGTAATCTTGGTTCAAGTAATTTTAAGCACATGTAGGGGATGGTCACTCTAGTATTTTCCAGATTATTCTTCTGTTATCTCCAAAATCCATTTGAATTAAAAACGCATTTAAGAAATTATTTAAAAATGATGGTCACTGAGGTTACTTAAGCACGAATACAGAGAAACTGAGGCAGAGAGAGATAAAAGGATCTCCAGGAATGAAAGAATATTAATATAACTGTGTGACCAATCCAAATGGAACTACATTTGCATTTTGGGGGGTACCAGAAGAAAAAGAGAGAGAAAAAGAGATAGGAAATGTCTGTGCAGCTGAGGAGGCAAACAGTGAAACGGTGGCATCTTACTACACCGATGGACAGTGACTGCAATAGGTAAGGGAGGGTCCCGATAATATGGATGAATGTAGTAATCACATTGTTTCTTCATGTGAAACCTTCATAAGAGTGCATATCAATAGTACCTTAACTAAAAATTTTTTAAAAATTATAGAAAAGCAAAAGGGAATGAACAAAGACACTGTTGACTATGTGGTAAATGCTTTGAACGACTACATGAAATAACAATGCCTCATGGGTGGGATTTAAGATATTTTTGTTACAACAAAAATACGAGAAAATAATAGCATATAAATGGGGAAGAGAATGATCAAAGTTTAAGAACGCTTTGTTTTTGTGAAGTAAGTTAAAGCATCACGATAACCTGAGATATTGTTGAGAATGCATGTTAAAATATCTATGATGCTGAATGGAGCTGGAGGGTATTATGCTCAGTGAAATAAGCCAGGCTGAGAACGACAAGTATCTCATGTGATTTCACTCATCTGTGGAGTATGAGAACAAAGGAAAAACTGAAGGAACAGGACAGCAGTAGTCTCACGGAACCCAAGAATGGACTATAGCAGTTACCAAAGGGCAAGGGGCTTGGGAACATGGGTGCAAAGGGAGAGAAAAGGGGGGGAAAGGGGGCAATACAATAGCATACATAATATGGCCAGGGATGGGGGCACGGGGACGGCAGGATACCTCACAGAAGACAAGTATTGATTCTACAGCATATGACTGGGCTGAAAAACAGTGACTCTTATTGGGGTATGTGGTGGGGACTTGGTGATGGGGGGTCTAGTAACCATAATGTTGCTCATGTAATTGTACATTAATCATACCAAAATAAAAAACTGAAAAAATAAAAAATAAAAATATCTATGGTGCCCTCTTAAAAAATAGATATACTGAATAGAACTTTCAAACTGAGACATGGAGAAAAGTGGAATGAGGAAAAAGAAAAAGAATATTAATCTGAAAGAAAAGAATTTTTTTCAAATAATATGACATAATAAGCACAAAATTATGTGATTAAAAATAAATCCAGTTAAGTTGGTAATGAGTACAAGAAATTAAATAAATGCATAACATAAAGAGAAAGGTTGTCAGACAAGGGAACAAAAACAAACTTCAGCTCTGTATTGTTTGCAAGGGATACAAGAAAAGTTAAAGGGCAAAGAACTACTACTTCATGCCCACCAAAACAGTTAAGAAAGTTTAGGAAAACATCAGGAACAGAAAAAATAATTGTTGATAAGGATGTGGAGAATTCAGAACCCTCATACATTTCTGGTGGGAATGTAAAATGGGACAGCGTCTTTGGGAAACAATTTGGCAGTTACTCATAAAGTTAGATATAGCGTACCATTATGACCCAGAAATTCCATTACTACCTAGATTTGAAAACACTTATAGAAAAATGCGTACAGTGTGTTCATAGAAGCATTATTTATAACAGCCAAAAGTGAAAACAACCGCATCAACTGATGAATGGATACAACACAAAGATGATATATCCATACCGTGAAATACTGTTCAGTCATAAAAAGGAATGAAGTATTGATACATCCTACAACATGGATAAACATTGAAAGCATTATAAGTGAAAGAAGAAGACACAGAAGGTCACATATTGTATAAGTTCTTTATATTAAATGTCTAGAAGAGATAAATACATAGAGACAGAAAATAGATTTAATTTCTTTCCTTCTATTTTTCATCGTCCAGCAGTCGCGGACAGTAGGGGGCGGGGCTGAGCCGGGCGCCTCGTGCCCATTGGCCAGGAGGGCCGTCAGTCGATGGCGGGCAGCCATTGGGTGCAGATCGCTTAAGTCCGGCGGCTGCGTAGTAGCTGTAGGCGCCGCCGCCGCCGCCGCCGCCTTATCCCCCAGTCGGTAGTGTCGCGAGCGCCGCCGGGAAAGGCAGCTTCCACCGTTCAGTCCGTACTTCGGTCCGGTCAGGAGCGGCCCGCACCGTCCAGTCCACGCAGCACATGCGGAGGAACCCGCGCCGCCCTGCTCGGCTGCGCCGTCCTCCCGGCGTGCATGCGTGGGCGGTACCGACCTCGTCCCCCAGCCTCGGATCCCCGCCTCGCCCCTCCGCCGCTCTCCCGTGGCGGCCTGAGGGCGGCGATCGGCTCGGACTTGAGCCGCTGGCCCGGCCAGACTTAGGAGAGCTCAGCCAAGAAGCGTCTCCCGCTGCGACAGACCTGTGGTGGAGGGTCGAGAGCGGGCCCTGCTTCAGGGTGAAGGCGACAGCGACGGCTCTGCGGGCTTTAAGGTACGTGGCTGCGGGGCGCGGCAGGACCCTGACGTGGCGCGGTAACCCCTTCCTCCGCCTAAGGGCGCGGCGGAGCTGGACGACTGGGCGCTCCTGCGAGTGGCCTGGTGTGCAGCGCGTGGCCCGCGGGGTCCTGAAGCGGCCTACGCGGGTTGTGGGCTCGCGGGTTCCGGCCAGGGTCCAGGAGTTGACACACTCCGCCGGAGGAGCCGCCCGGGAAGGGAGGGAGCGGAGCAGATGCGCCCGGGGCAGACGTGCGTGCGGCTGGTGAAGTTCTCCGTGGCATTTGGGGAGGAGCTCACCGGAGCCGCTGCTCTTCCGTCCGGTCGGGTGGTGAGGGTGGCTGCTGTCCACCCCGCGCCTCGCTTCGGCCTGGCCCAGTGCCGCGACGCCAACCCGCTCCTGCCGCCCGGGCCCGAGACGCAGGTGGAGGGGCCGCGCCATGCTGCGCAGAAGGGGAGGCCGGTGGGCGGTTTGCCGTATGTGGATTTTCTCGGCGGGGGCCTCGAGGGTGAGGGCGGGCGAGCTGAGGTTCAAGTGTGACCCGGGGCGGGGCGGCGGGCGAGGGGCCGCCTGGAGGCAGCGCCTTCATAATTAAAATTTTTCGTGAGGTACCTCCCGTATTTTTTATTTGGGAATCAAGTTTCTTTACTTGGTATGGGAACTGACAGTGCATTTTCTTGTATTTAGAAATTCATATCTTACCGTCATTTCGGTTCGTTGTCTGCCACAGGGATTCTGAGGAAAGGGACCGTGGGTGTAGTCAGAGTAGGGTGAGGGCCTCTGGAAAAAGACCCTTACCAAAACTCCGAATTAAACAATTCAGCAAAGTCAGAGTGACATTAATTCTCTCAAGTAAAATACCAAACTAGGAGTAGAAGCATTCTTCCGTGAAGGTTAGTTAAAACTAAAAAGCCAGGAGTAGCCTGGCCTGGAATGTTCGAACATTTCCCAGATAAGAAAGTACCTCAGCATGGCCCAAGTCTGCATTGTGTCAATTAAATGAGGCTATTCTAAAATTTACTTTAGCCTGAGAAAAGGCCTAGTTTATCTTTAACTTTGCCCAGATGCTGCTTTTGCTCCTTCAGCCCCCTAGGCAAGTAATATATAACCTGGGCGATTAATATGTCAAGTAAACCCAGTCACAAACAACATGGTAAAAGGCAGGAAGCATCCCATCTTAAAGATACGATTGCTTTGAACATCCAGGATGTTAACAGGTAGGATTCTTTTTTTGATTCATTAAGGTGTTATTAATACACACGCTTATGAAGGTTTCACATGAAAAAACAATGTGGTTACTACATTCACCCATGTTATCGGGTCCCCCTCTTTCTTACTGCAGTCACTGTCCATCAGTGTAGTAAGATGCCATAGACTCTCTATTTGCCAAGAAGTAAGATCCTTATCTTACTCTTTTTTTTTATTACTTATTTTCTTTCCTTCTTTATTTTTAATTTTGATATCGTCAATGTACAATTACTTGAACATTATGGGTACTAGACTACCCCTATTATCAAGTTCCCCCCACATACCCCATTACAGTCACTGTCCATCAGCATACTAAGAAACTGTAGAATCAATACTTGTATATACTGCCTTTCACCAGTCCACTCCGCACTACGTTATGTGTGCTAATTGTAATGCCCTATTTTCCCCCTTTTCCCTCCCTTCCCAGCCATCCTCACCAGTCCCTTTCCCTTTGGAAATTATTTGATAATGTAGGCCGGAACCACTGATGTCTGCTAAGATGATGAAGCGTGCCGTGGATGGGCAGTGCCACACTCTGGGGGTGGGCTTTGCAAGAGCAGCACTGTTGCCTGGAGATTCCATGACATCACAGTGGTGCATGTTTCCTAGGGACAGAATGTGTATGGTGAGAGGTGCAGGTACACACTTAAGAGCCTGCTGCCCTAGCCGGGGGTGTGATTTCGGTGAGGTGGGCGCTGACCACCTTGACAGCATCAGGGAAAATGGAAACCAGATCCAAGGTACTGTGTGTTTCTTTTTATTTTTGAGTCAGTACTAAAGAGTTACATGAGCAACATTATGGTTACTAGACACACCCCATTATCAAGACCCCCCACATACCCCATTACAGTGACAGTCCATCAGCATAGTAAGATGCTGTAGAATCATTACTTGTCTTCTCTGTATATACTGCCTTTCCCCTGTCCCATCCCCGCTACATTATGTGTGCTAAACGTAACGCCCCATTTTCCCCTTCATCCCTCCATTCCCTCCCATCCTCCCCAGTCCCTTTCCCTTTGGTAAATGTTTGGCCATTCTTGGGTTCTGTGAGGATGCTGCTGTGTTGCTCCTTCAGTTTTTTCTTTGTTCTTATACTCCCCAGATGAGTGAAATCATTTGATACTTGTCTTTTTCTGCCTGACTTATTTCACTGAGTATAATACCCTGTAGCTGCAACCATGTTGTTGTAAATGATAGGATTTGTTTTCTCCTTTTGGCTGAATCATATTCCACTGTGTATATGTAGCACTCTTCTTCATCCATTCATTTACTGATGGACATTTAGCTTGGCTATTGTGAATAGTGCTGTGATAAACATACGGGTGCATATGTCTTTGAAACTGGGTCACCACATTACTTATATATATATTTATTTATTTATTTTTAGCTTTATTTATTTATTTATTTATTTTCGTGTCGATCTACAATTACATGAGTAAAAGTATGTTTACTAGACTCCCCCATCACCAAGTTGCCCCGAAATATCCCTTTGCAGTCATTGTCCATCAACGTAGTAAGATGCTGTACAATCACTACTTGTCTCTTCTGTGTTGTAAAGCCCTCCCCGTGCCAAACCCACATTACACATGCTAATAATAATGCCTTCTTTCTCCCCAAACCTTATCGCTACATTCCAACCCATCCACACCAGTCCGTATCCCTTTTGTAACTATTAGTCCATTCTTGGGTTCTGTGAGACTGCTGCTGTTTTCCTCCTTCAGGTCTTTCTCTGTTCTTATACTCCCCAGATGACTGCAATCATTAGATACCTGTCTTTCTCCGCCTGCCTTATTTCACTGAGTATATTACCCTCTAACTCCATCCTTGCTGTTGGAAATGGTACGATTTGTTTTCTCCTTATGGCTAAGTAATATTCCACTGTGTACATGTACAACATCTTCTTTGTCTATTCATCTCCTTGTAGACACTTAGCTTGGCTATTGTGAATAGTGCTGTGATAAACATACGGGGGCATAGTTCTTTTCCAAACAGGGTTGCTGCAGTCATTTTTTGAAATTATATATTTATTTACATATTGGTATCACTAGTTTTTTTCCTATTTTTACTTATTTATGTATATTTTGGTATCATTAATCTAGTATTCCACGAAGAACATTATGGTTAGTAGAGTCCCCCCATGACCAAGTTCCCCCCAGATACCCCATTGCACTCACTATCCATCAGCGTGGTAAGATGCTGTGGAATGACTACTAGTCTTCTCTGTGTTGCACAGCCTTCCGTGTGTCCCACCACCGCATTATACATGCTAAAAAATGCCCCCTTTCTTTCCCCTTCCCTTATCCCTCCATTCCCACCCAACCACCCCAGTTCCTTTCCCTTTAGTTACTGTTAGTCCATTATTGGATTCTGTGAGACTGCTGCCCTTTTGCTCCTTCAGTTTTTTCTTTGTTGTTGTATTCCACAGATGAGAGAAATCTAATATATATATGTATATGTAGGCCAGAACCACTAATCTTTGCTAAGATGATGCAGCTTCCCATGGTTGGGCAGTGCCCACCATCTGCGGGTGGACTTTGCAAGAGCAGCACTGTTCCCTGGAGATTCTATGACATCACAGTGGTCCCTCTTTCCCAGGGAGAGGGTGTGTATGGGGATTGTAGCAGGTTCCCACTTCAGAGCTTGGTGCCCTAGTCTTGGGAATGATTTCAGTGAGCTGTGTGCTGACCACCTTGACAGCATCAGGAATATAGAAACCATATCCAAGGTACTGTGTGTTTCTTTCAATTTTGGTGTCAGTACTAAACAGTTACATGAGGAACATTATGGTTACTAGACTCCCCCCATTATCAAGTCCCCACCACGTAGCCCATAAGAGTCACTGTCCTTCAGTCCAGTAACATGCTGTCGAATCACTACTGGTCTTTGTGTTATACTGCCTACTGCATACTCCCCTCCCTGCCCACATTATGTGTGCTACTCCAATGCTCAGTTTTCCCTCCTACCCTCCCTTACCACCCATCCTCCACAGTCACTTTCCCTTTGGTAACCATTACTCCATTCTTAGGTTTGGCGAGGCTGCTTCTGTCTTGTCCTTCAGTTTTGTCTTTGTTCTAAGACTCCACAGGAGAATGAAATCATTTGATGCATTTCTGTCTCTGTCTGGCTAATCTCACTGAGCATAACACACTCTAGCTTCATCCATGTTGTTGTAAATGGTAGCATGTGTTTTCTTCTTATGGCTTAATGATATTACATTGCATGTATGTACCACATCTTCTTTATCTATTAGTCTAATTATGGACACATCAGTTCTTTCCATTTCTTTGCTACACTAAGTAGTGCTGTGATAAATATAGGGCGGCATATGTCTTTTTCAAACCGGCTTGCTGCACTGTTTATTTATTTATTTATTTATTTTGGTATATTTAAGCTACAAATACATGATGCAAATTATGTTTACTAGACTCCCCATCACCAAGTTCCCCCCACATACCGCATGCCGTCGACGTTCATCAGTGTAGTATGAAGCTTTTCAATCACTACGTGTCTTCTCTGTGTTGTACAACCATCACCATGCCACCCAACATTATACATGCTAATCATAATGCCCCCTTTCTTCCCCGCCCCCTACCTCTCCATTCCCGCCCTTACAATCCAGTCCCTTTCCCTTTGGTCACTATAAGTCCATTCCTGGGTTTTGTGAGCCTGCTACTGTTTTGCTCTTTTTGTTTTTTCTCTGTTCTTATATACGCCCCAGATGAGAGAAATCGTTTGATACTCATCCTTCTCTGCCTGGCTTATTTTACTGAGCATAGTACTCTCTAGCACCATCCATCTTCTTATAGCTGAATAATATTCTATTGTGTATATGTACCACATCTTGTTTATCTGTTCATCTCCTGACGGAGATTTAAGTTGTCGATTGTGAATAGTGCTGTGATAAACAAAGGGTTGTCTCTTTTTCAAACTGAGTTGCCGCATTCTATTTTTTTCCTTGTTTATTTATTTGCTTATTTACTTATTTTCTATATTGTTATTTGTACATACAAATATATATGTATATTTTTGGGGTCATTAATCTACTTTTACATGAAGACATTATGCTTACTAGACTCCTCCTTCACCAAGTTGCCCCCACATATCCCACTGCAGTCACTGTCCATCAAAGGAGTAAGAGGCTGTACAATCACTACTTGTCTCTACCGGGTTGTACAGCCCTCCCAGTGCCAAACACAGATTATACATGCTAATCATGATGCCTGCTTTCTCCCACACTGTTATCCCTACATTCCAACCCATCCACTCTAGTCTGTTTCCGGGTTGTAACTATTAGTACATTCTTGGGTATTGTCAGTCTGCTACTGTTTGCTCCTTCAGTTATTTTTTGTTTTTATACTCCCCAGATAAGTGAAATCATTAGATACTTGTCTTTCTCTTCCTGGCTCGTTACACCGAGCATAATACTCTCTAGCTCCATCCATGGTTTTAGAAATGGTAGTATTTATTTCCCTCTTATGGCTGAGTTATAGTGTATTGTGCCTATGTACCACATCTTGTTTTTTCTATTCATCTCCTGTTGGACAGTAAACTTGGCTATTGTGAATAGTGCTGTGATAAACAAAGGGGTGCATATGTCTTTTTCAAACTTGGTTTCCTCATACTCTTTTCTTTCTTATTTATTCATTTATGTACTGATATATACACACATTTATATATATTTTTTGGCATCATTAATCTACTATTTCATGAGGAAAATTATGTTTACTAGAATCCCCTGTCACCACATTTCCCCCACATATTCCATTGCAGTCATCATCCATCAACGTAGATATATGCTGTAGAATCACTACGTGTCTCAGGTGTGTTGTACTGCCATCCCCGTGCCAAACACACATTATACATGCTAATCATAATTCCTGCTTCTTACCCCACTCTTACCCCTACATTCCAACCCTTCCACCCCAGCCCGTTTCCCTTTTGTACTTTTATTTAGTCAATTCTTGTGTTCTGTGATTCTGCTGATCTTTTGCCACTTCAGGTCTTTCTCTGTTCTTATACTCCCCAGATGAGTGAAATAAGTTCATAGTTGTGTTTCTCCGCCTGGCTTACAACACTGAGTATAATACCCACTAGCTGCATACATCCTGTTGGAAATGGTAGGGTTTGTTTTGTTCCTTTGGCTGAATAATATTCCCTGTGTATATGTACCACATATTTATCTATTCATCTCTTCATGGGCAATTAGATTGGCTCCTGGGAGTAGTGCTGTGATAAACACAGGGGTGCATACGTCTTTCCCAAACTGGGTTGCTGCATTCTTTTATTTTTTTATGTATTTATTTTGTATTTTGGTATCATTAATTGTTTTTCTATTTTTAATTTTTTATTTATATTTTGGTATCACTGATCTTCTATTCCACGAGGAACGTTATGGTGACTAGACTCCCACCATCACCAAGTTCCCCCCAGATATCCCAATGCACTCACTGTCCATCAGCGTGGCAAGAAGCTGCGGAATGACTACTAGACTTCTCTGTGTTGTACAGCCTTCCCTGTGCCCCCCCCCCACATTATATATGCTAAGAAATGCCCCCTTTCTTTCCGCTTCCCTTATCCCTCCATTCCCACCCTTCCACCCGAGTCCCTTTTCCTTTGGTTACTGTTAGTCCATTCTTGGGTTTTGTAAGGCTGCTGCCTTTTTTGCTCCTTCAGTTTTTTTCGTCGTTCTTGTAGTCCATAGATGAGAGATATCATTTGATATATATGTGTGTGTGTGTGCATATACACATATATGTATATGTAGGCCAGAACGACTAATGTTTGCTAAGATGATGCAGCTTGCTACAGCTGGTCAGTGCCCACCTTCAGGGGGTGGACTTTGCAAGAACAGCACTGTTGCCTGGAGATTCCATGACATCACAGTGGTGCCTCTTTCCTAGAGATAGATTGTTTATGGTGATTGGAGCAGGTTCCCACTTCAGAGCCTGGTGCCCTGGCCGAGGTTCTGATTTCGGTAAGGTATGCGCTGACCCCCTTGACAGCATCAGGAATATGGAAACCATATCCAAGGTGCTGTGTGTTTCTTTTAATTTTGGTGTCAGTACTAAACAGATACATGAGGAACATTATGGTTACTAGACTCCCGCCATTATCAAGCCAACAGCACATACCCCATGAGTGTCACTGTCTTTCAGCCCAGTAATATGCTGTAGAATCACTGCTGGTCTTTGTGTTATACTGCCATCCTCGTGCTCCCCTCACCACCCACATTATGTGTGCTACTCGTAGTGCCCAGTTTTCACCCTTATCCCTCCCTTCCCACCCATCCTCCACAGTCACTTTCCCTTTGGTAACCGGTAGTCCATTCTTAGGTTTGGCGAGGCTGCTACTGTCTTGTTCTTTCAGTTTTCTCTTTGTTCTGATACTCCACAGGTGACTAAAATCATTTGATACATTTCTCTCTCTGTCTGCTAAATCTCACTGAGCGTAGTACCCTGTAGGTTCATCCATGTTGTTGTAAATTGTAGCATTTGTTTTCTTTTTATGGCTGAATAATATTCCATTGTGTATATGTGCCACATCTTTGTCTATTAGTCTAATTTTGGACACATCAGTTGTTTCCTTTTCTTTTCTACTGTAAATAGTGCTGTTATAAACATAGTTGTGCATATGTGTTTTTCAAACTGTGTGTCAGCATGGTTTATTTGTTTGTTTGTTCATCTATTTATTTATCTATTTTCATATGATTAACCTAAAGTTAAATGCAAAACTTACATTTACTAGACTCCTCCATCACCAAGTTGCCCCCACATATCCCATTGCAGTCATTGTGAATCAAGGTGGTAAGATGCTGTAGAATCACTACTTGTCTCCGCTGTGTTGTACAGCCTTCCCTGTGCCAATCCCACATTATACATGCTAAGCATAATGCCTGCTTTCTCCCCCCTTATGCCAACATGCGAACCCATACCCCCCAGTCCGTTTCCATTTTGTAAGTGTTAGTCCATTCTTGGGTTCTGTGAGTCTGCTGATGTTTTTCTCCTTCAGGTTTTCCTGTGTTCTTCTACTCCCCAGATGCGCGAAATGATTTCCTACTCATCCTTCTCTGGCTTATTTCACTGTGCATAATACCCGGTAGCTTCATCCATGTTGTTGGAAATGGTAGTATTTACTTTCTTCTTCTGGCTGAATATTATTCTATTGTGTATCTGTACCACATCTTGTTGATCTCTTCATCTCCTAATGGACACTTAACTTGTCTTTTGTGAATAGTGCTGTGATAAACAAAGGGGTGCCTCTTTTTCAAACACGGTTGCTGCATTCTATTGTTTTCTTACTTATGATTTATATTTTTATATGTATGTACATATATACATGCATATTTTTGGGGTCATTAATCTACTTTTACATGAAGAAATTATGTTTGCTAGACTCCTCCATCACCAAGTTGCCCCCACATATCCCACTGCAGTCACTGTCCATCAAAGGAGTAAGAGGCTGTACAATCACTACTTGTCTCTGCTGTGTTGTACAGCCCTCCCTGTGCCCCACACAGATTATACATGCTAATCATAATGCCTGCTTTCTCCCCCACCATTATCCCTACATTCCCACCCATCCACCCCAGTCTTTTTCCCTTTTGTAACTATTAGTGTATTCTTGGGTTTTGTGAGTCTGCTACTGTTTGCTTCTTCAGTTTTCTCTTTGTTCTTATACTCCCCAGATGAGTGAAATCATTACATACTTGTCTTTCTCTGCCTGGCTCGTTACACCGAGCATAATACTCTCTAGCTCCATCCATGTTTTTGGAAATGGTAGTATTTATTTCCCTCTTATGGATGAGTTATATTGTATTGTGCGTATGTACCACATCTTGGTTTTTCTATTCGTCTCCTGTTGGACACTAAGCTTGGCTATTGTGAATAGTGCTGTGATAAACAAAGGGGTGCATATGACTTTTTCAAATTGGGTTACCTCATACTATTTTCCTTCTTATTTACTTATGTATTGATGTATATAGATATATATATATGTATATGTGTGTGTGTATATATATATACATATATATATGTCTATATTTGGTGTCATTAATCTACTATTACAGGAGGAAAATTATGTTTACTAGATTCCCCCATCACCACGTTTCCCCCACATATTCCATTGCAGTCATCATCCATCAATGTAATTATATGCTGTAGAATCACTACTTGTCTCAGTTGTGTTGTACTGCCCTCCCGGTGCCAAACACACATTATACATGGTAATCATAATGCCTGCTTCTTACCTCACTTTTAACCCTACAGTCCCACCCTTGCACGTCAGCCCGTTTCCCGTTTGTACTTTTAGTCCATTCTTGTATTCTCTGATTCTGCTGATGTTTTTGCCACTTCAGGTTTTTCTCTGTTCCTGTACTCCCCAGATGAGTGAAATCATTTCATAGTTGTCTTTCTCCACCTGGCTTATTTCACTGAGTATTATACCCTCTGGCTCCATCCATGCTTTTGGAAATGGTAGGATTTGTTTTGTTCCTTTGGCTGAATAATATTCCGCTGTGTATATGTACCACATCTTCTTTACCTATTCATCTCCTTATCGGCACTTAGATTGGCTATTGTGAATAGAGCTGTGATAAACATAGGGGTTCATACATCTTTTCCAAACTGGGTTGCTGCTTTTTTTTTTTTTTACTTATATATTTTATATTTTGGTAGCATTGTTTTTCTATTTTTACTTGTTTATTTATATTTTGGTATCATTAATCTACTATTCCATGAAGAACATTATGGTAACTAGACTCCCCCCATCACCAAGTTCCTCCCAGATACCCCATTGCACTCACTGTCCATCAGCGTGGCAAGATGCTGTGGAATGACTACTATTCTTCTCTGTGTTGTGCAGCCTTCCCTGTGACCCCCCCACATACATTATACATGCTAAACAATGCACCCGTCCATTCCCCTTCCCTTATCCTTCCATTCCCACCCTTCCACCCAAGTCCCTTTTCCTTTGGTTACTGTTACTCCATTCTTGGGTTTGGTAAGGCTGCTGCCCTTTTGCTCCTTCAGTTTTTTTCTTTGTTCTTGTAGTCCACAGATGAGAGATATCATTTTATATATATATATATGTGTGTGTGTGTGTGTGTGTGTGTGTGTGTGTGTATGTGTGTGTGTCTGTGTGTGTATACACATATATGTATATGTAGGCCAGAACCACTAATGTTTGCTAGGATGGAGCAGCTTGCTACAGCTGGTCAGTGCCCACCTTCAGGGGTTGGACTTTGCAAGAACAGCACTGTTGCCTGGAGATTCCATGACATCACAGTGGTGCCTCTTTCCTAGGGACAGATTGTTTATAGTGATTGGAGCAGGTTTCCACTTCAGAGCCTGGTGCCCTGGCCAGGGTTATGATTTTGGTGAGGTGTGCGCTGACCCCCTAGACAGCATCAGGAATATGGAAACCATATCCAAGGTACTGTGTGTTTCTTTTAATTTTTGTGTCAGTACTAAACAGTTACATGAGGAACATTATGCTTACTAGACTCCCGCCATTATCAAGTCACCACCACATACCCCATGAGTGTCACTGTCTTTCAGCCCAGTAATATCCTGTAGAATCACTGCTGGTCTTTGTGTTATACTGCCATCCTTGTGCTCCCCTCCCCGCCCACATTATGTGTGCTACTCGTAGTGCCCAGTTTTCACCCTTATCCCGCCCTTCCCACCCATCCTCCACAGTCACTTTCCCTTTGGTAACCAGTAGTCCATTCTTGGGTTTGGCAAGGCTACTTCTGTCTTGTTCCTTCAGGATTTTTTTGTACTAATACTCCACAGGAGAGTGAAATCATTTGATGCATTTCTCTCTCTGTCTGCCTAATCTCACTGAGCATAATACGCTCTAGCTTTTTCCATGTTGCTGTAAATGGGAGAATTTGTTTTCTTCTTATGGCTTAATAATATTCCATTGCATGTGTGTACCACATCTTCTTTATCCATTAGTCTAATTATGGACACATCGGTTCTTTCCATTTCTTTACTACGGAAAATAGTGCTGTGATAAATATAGGGAGGCATATGTCTTTTTCAACTGGGCTGCTGCATTGTTTATTTATTTATTTGTTTTAGTATCTTTATGCTACAAATACATGACGAAAATTATGTTTACTAGACTCCCCATCACCAAGTTCCCCACACATCCCTCATTGCAATCAACGTTCTTCAGTGTAGTATGAAGCTGTTCAGTCACTACTTGTCTTCTCTGTGTTGTACAACCATCACCGTGCCACCCAACATTATACATGCTAATCATAATGCCCCCTTTCTTCCCACCCCTTATCTCTCCATTCCCGCCCATATACCCCAGTCCCTTTCCGTTTGGTAACTGTAAGTGAATTCCTGCGTTTTGTGAGCCTGCTACTGTTTTGCTCTTTCTGTATTTTCTCTGTTCTTATATGCCCCAGATGAAAGAAACCATTCGATACTCATCCTTCTCTGCCTGGCTTATTTTACTGAGCAAAATACTCTCTAGCTCCTCCATCCATCTTCTTATGGCTGAATAATATTCTGTGGTGTATATGTACCACATCTTGTTTTTCTGTTCATCTCCTAATGGACACTTAACTTGTCTATTGTCAGTAGTGCTGTGATAAAAATAGCGGTGCATATGTCTTTGAATTTGGGCCGCCGCATTACTTATTTATTTATTTTTAGCTTATGTATTTATTTATTTATTTATTTTCGTTTCGTTCATCTGCAATTACATGAGTAAAAGTATGTTTACTAGATTCCTCTATCACCAAGTTGCCCACATATATATCCCTTTGCCGTCATTGTCCATCAATGTAGTAAGATGCTGTAGAATCACCTCTTGTCTCTTCTGGGTTGTAGAGTCTTTCCCGTGCCAAACCCACATTACACATGCTAATAATAATGCCTTCTTTCTCCCCAAACCTTTTCCCTACATTCCAACCCATCCATGCAAGTCCATTACCCTTTTGTCACTGTTTGTCCATTCTTGGGCACTGTGAGTCTGCTGCTGTTTTCCTTCTTCAGTTCTTTCTCTGTTCTCATATTCCACCGAGGAGTGAAATCATTAGATACTTGTCTTTCTCCACCTTGCTTATTTCACTGAGTATAATACCCTCTAGGTCCATCCATGCTGTTGGAAATAGTATGGTTTGTTTTCTCCTTATGGCTGAATAATATTCCACTGTGTACATGTACAACATCTTCTTGGTCTATTCATGTCCTTGTGGACAGTTAGCTTGGCTATTGTGAATAGTGCGGTGAAAAACATACGGGGGCATAGGTCTTTTCCAAACAGGGTTGCTGCAGTCATTTTTTGAAATTATGTATTTATTTACATATTGTTATCATTAATTTATTTTCTATTTTTACTTTTTTATGTATATTTGGTATCATTAATCTACTATTCCATGAAGAACATTATGGTTACTAGACTTCCCCCGTGACCAAGTTCCCCCCAGATACCCCATTGCACTCACTGTCCATCAGTGTGGTAAGATGCTTTGGAATGACTACTAGTCTTCTCTGTGTTGCACAGCCTTCCCTGTGCCCCACCCCCACATTATACATAGTATACAATACCCCCTTTCCTTCCCCTTCCCTTATCCCTCCATTCCCACCCACCGCAGGACCTTTCCCTTTGGTCACTGTTAGTCCATTCTTGGATTTTGTTAGGCTGCTGCCCTTCTGCTCCTTCAGCTTTGTCTTTGTTGTTGTAGTCCCCAGATCAGAGAAATCTTTCATATATGTAGGCCAGAACCGCTAATGTTTGCTAAGACAATGCAGCTTTCCATGGCTGGGTAGTGCTCAACATCTGGGGGTCGTCTTTGCAAGAGCAGCACTGTTGTCTGGAGATTCTATGACATCACAGCGGTGCCTCTTTCCTTTATTGTAGCAGGTTCCCACTTAAGAGCTTGGTGCCCTAGCCTTGGGAATGATTTCGGTGATGTGTGTGTTGATCACCTTGACAGCATCAGGAATATAGAAACCATATCCAAGGTACTGTGTGTTTCTTTTAATTTTGGTATCAGTACTAAACAGTTACATGAGGAACATTATGGTTACTAGACCCCCCCCATTATCAAGTCCCCACCACGTACCGCGTAAAAGTCACTGTCCTTCAGCCCAGTAATATGCTGTTGAATCACTACTGGTCTTTGTGTTATACTGCCTACTGTGTACTCCCCTCCCTGCCCACATTATGTGTGCTACTCCAATGCTCAGTTTTCCCTCCAACACTTCCTTACCACCCATCCTCCACAGTCACTTTCCCTTTCATAACTGTTACTCCATTCTTAGGTTTGGCGAGGCTGCTTCTGTCTTGTCCTTCAGTTTTTTCTTTGTTGTAACACTCCACAGGAGAGTGAAATCATTTGATGCATTTCTCTCTCTGGCTAATCTCACTGAGCATAATATACTCTAGCTTCATCCATGTTGTTTAATTGGTAGCATCTGTTTTCTTCTTATGGCTCAATAATATTCCATTGCATATATGTAGCACATCTTCTTTATCCATTAGTCTAATTATGGACACATTGGTCCTTTCCATTTCTTTTCTACACTAAATAGTGCTGTGATAAATATAGTGGTGCATATGTCTTTTTCAAACTGGGTTGCTGCAGTGGTTGTTTGCTTGCTTGTTTGTTTTTGCTATCTTTAAGCTACAAATACATGACGAAAATTATGTTTACTAGACTCCCCATCACCAAGTTCCCCCCACATACCGCATTGCCATCAACGTTCATCAGTGTAGTATGAAGCTGTTCAATCCCTACTTGTCTTCTCTGTGTTGTACAACCATCACCATGCCACCCAACATTATACATGCTAATCATAATGCCCCCATTCTTCCCCGCCCCTTATCTCTCCATTCCCGCCCATACACCCCAGTCCCTTTCCGTTTGGTTACTGTAAGTGCATTCCTGGGTTTTGTGAGCCTGCTACTGTTTTGCTCTTTTAGTATTTTCTCTGTTCTTATACGCCCCAGATGAAAGAAACCAATCTATACTCATCTTTCTCTGCCTGGCTTATTTTACTGAGCAAAATACTCTCTAGCTCCATCCATCTTCTTATGGCTGAATAATGTTCTATGGTGTATATGTACCACATCTTGTTTTTCTGTTCATCTCCTAATGGACACTTAACTTCTCTATTGTGAATAGTGCTGTGATAAACATAGGGGTGCATACGTCTTGGAAACTGGGTCGCCACATTACTTATTTATTTATTTATTTTTAGCATTTGTATTTATTTATTTATTTGTTTTCATATCGTTAATCTACAATTACATGAGTCAAAGTATGTTTACTAGACTCCCCCATCACCAAGTTGCCCCGACATATCCCGTTGCAGTCATTGTCCATTAACGTAGTAAGATATTGTAGAATCACTACTTGTGTATTTTGTGCTCTACAGCTGTCCCCATGCCAAACCCACATTACACATGCTAATAATAATGCCTTCTTTCTCCCCAACCCTTACCCCTACATTCCAACCCATCTACGCCAGTCCGTTTCCCTTTCGTAACTGTGAGTCCATTCTTGGGTTCTGTGAGTCTGCTGTTTTTCTCCTTCAGGGCTTTCTCTGTTCTTATACTCCCCAGATGACTGAAATCATTATATACTTATCTTTCTCCACCTAGCTTAGTTCACTGAGGATAATACCCTGTAGCTCCATCCATGCTGTTGGAAATGGTACGATTCATTTTCTCCTTATGGCTGAATAATATTCCACTGTGTATATGTACAACATCTTCTTTGTCTATTCATCTCCTTATGAACACTTAGCTTGGCTATTGTGACTAGTGCTGTGATAAACATACAGGAACATAGGTCTTTTCCAAACATGGTTCCTGCAGTCATTTTTTGAAATTATGTATTTATTTACATACTGGTATCATTAATTTATTTTCTATTTTTACTTTTTTATGTATATTTTGGTATCATTAACCTACTATTCCACAAAGAACATAATGATTACTAGACTCCCCCCATGACCATGTTCCCCCCTATGACCAAGTTCCCCCCAGACACACCATTGCACTCACTCACTGTCCATCAGCGTGGCAAGATGCTGTGGAATGACTACTAGTCTTCTCTGTGTTGTGCAGCCTTCCCTGTGCCCACCCACACATTATGCATGCGAAACAATGCACTCTTTCTTTCCCCTTCCCTTATCCCTCCATTCCCACCCTTCCACCCCAGTCCCTTTGCCTTTCGTTACTGTTAGTCCATTCTTGGGTTTTGTAAGGCTGCTACCCTTTTACTCACGGCTGGGCTGTGGCCACCATCTGTGGCTGGACTCTGGAAGAGCAGGACTGTTGCCTGGAGATTCCATGACATCACAGTGGTGCCTCTTTTCTAGGGTCAGTGTGTGTCCGGTGATTGGAGCACCCTCCAACTTCAGAACCCTGTGCCCTGACCGGGGTTATGATTTCAGTGAGGTGTGCGCTGACCACCTTGACAGCATTAGGAATATGGAAACCATAACCAAGATAACGTGTGTTTCTTTTAATTTTGGTGTCAGTACTAAACAGTTACATGAGGAACATTATGGTTACTAGACTCCCGCCATTATCAAGTGACCACCATATACCTCATGAGTGCCACTGTCTTTCAGCCCAGTAATATGCTGTAGAATCACTGCTGGTCTTTGTGTTATACTGCCATCCTCGTGCTCCCCTCCCCGCCCACATTATGTGTGCTACTCGTAGTGCCCAGTTTTCACCCTTATCCCTCCCTTCCCACCCATCCTCCACAGTCACTTTCCCTTTGGTAACCGGTAGTCCATTCTTAGGTTGGCGAGGCTGCTACTGTCTTGTTCCTTCAGTTTTCTCTTTGTTCTGATACTCCACAGGTGACTCAAATCATTTGATACATTTCTCTCTCTGTCTGCTAAATCTCACTGAGCGTAGTACCCTGTAGCTTCATCCATGTTGTAAACTGTAGCATTTGTTTTCTTTTATGGCGAATAATATTCCATTGTGTATATGTGCCACATCTTATTGATCTATTAGTCGAATTATGGACACATCAGTTGTTTCCTTTTCTTTTCTACTGTAAATAGTGCTGTAATAAACATAGGTTTGCATATGTCTTTTTCAGACTGTGTTTAAGCATGGTTTATTTGTTTCTTTGTTTATGTATTTATTTGTTTTCATATGATTAACCTAAAGTTACATGCCAAAAATTGTTTACTAGACTCCTCCATCACCAAGTTGCCCCCACATATCCCATTGCATTCATCGTGAATCAACGTAGTAAGATGCTGTAGAATCACTACTGTACAGCCTTCCCTGTGCCCCCACACACATTATACATGCTAAACAATGCACCCTTTCTTTCCTCTTCCCTTATCCTTCCATTCCCACCCTTCCACCCCAGTCCATTTTCCTTTGGTTATTGGTTAAGCCATTCTTGGGTTTTGTAAGTCTGCTGCCCTTTTGCTCCTTCAGTTTTTTCTTTGTTCTTCTAGTCCACAGATGGCAGATATCATTTTATATATATATATATATGTGTGTGTGTGTGTGTGTGTGTATATGTATATATGCACATATATGTATATGTAGGCCAGAACCACTAATGTTTGCTAAGATGATGTAGCTTGCTACAGCTGGGTACTGCCCACCATCTGGGGCTGCACTTTGCAAGAGCAGCACTGTTGCCTGGAGATTCCATGACATCACAGTTTTGTCTCTTTTCTAGGGACAGAGTGTCTCTGGTGATTGGAGCAGCCTCTGACTTCAGAGCCTGGTGCCCCAGCCAGGGGTATGATTTCGGTGAGGTGTGCACTGACCACCTTGACAGCATCTGGAATATAGTAACCATATGCAGTGTACTGTGTGTTTCTTTAATTTTGGTGTCAGTACTAAACATTTACTTGATGAACATTATGGTTACTAGACTCCCCCATTATCAAGTCCCCACCACATACCCCATGAGAGTCACTGTCTTTCATCCCAGTAATATGCTCTAGAATCTCTAGTGGTCTTTGTGTTTTACTGCCTTGCCTGTGCTCTTCTCCCAGCGCACATTATGTGTGCTACTTGTAATGCCCAATTTTCCCTCTTATCCCTCCCTTCCCAACCATCCTCCGCAGTCACTTTCTGTTTGGTAACCGTAAGTCCATTCTTGGGTTTGGCAAGGCTGCTTCTGTGTTGTTCCTTCAGTTTTTTGTTTGTACTAATACTCCACTGGAGAGTGAAATCATTTGATGCATTTCTCTCAGTCTGGCTAATCGCACTGAGCATAATATTTTCATCCATGAGGTTGTAAATTGTAGCATTTGTTTTCTTCTTATGGCTTAATAATATTCCATTGCATATATGTACCACATCTTCTTTATCCATTTGTCGAATAATGGACACATCGGTTCCATCCATTTCTTTTCTTCTCTAAATAGTGCTGTGATAAACATAGGGGTGCTTATGTCTTTTGAAAGGTGGGGTGCCGCTTTCTATTTTTTTTCCTCTTTATTTATTATTTATTGGTATATACAGAGATATGTATGTATGTATATATATATTTTTCGTTTGTTTATTTTTGCTTTCATTTATCTACTATTACATGAGGAAAATTATGGTCACTAAACTCCCACCATAACCAAGTTGCCCCCAAATACCCCATTGCCCTCAATGTCCTTCAGCATGGTAAGATGCTGTGGAAAGACTACTAGTCTTTTCTGTGTTCTACAGTCTTCTCTTTGCTCCGCCCCCAAATTATACATGGTAAACAATGCCCCCTTTCATACCCCTTTCCTTATCCCTTCATTCCCACCCATCCATCCTAGTCCCTTTCCGTTTGGTTACTGTTAGTACGTTGGTTCTGGGACGCTTCTGTCGTTTTGCTCCTTTAGTTTTTTTTTTTTTTTTTTAGTCCTCAGATGAGAGAAATCTTTGATATGTATATGTGTGTGTGTGTGTGTGTGTGTGTTACACACACATATATGTATATAGGCTAGAACCACTACTGTTTGCTAAGATGATGCAGCTTGCCTCGGCTGAGCAGTGCCCAGCATCTGAGGCTGGACTTTGCAAGAGCAGCACTGTTGCCTGGAGATTCCATGACATCAGAGTGGTGCCTCTTTCCTAGGGCAGAGTGTCTCTGGTGATGGCAGCAGCGTCCGACGTCAGATCCTGGCGCCGTTGGTGGAATATGATGTCTTTGAGGTGTGCGCGCTGAGCACTGTGACAGCATCAGGAATATGGAAACCATATCCGAGGTACTGTGTGTTTCTTTTAATTTTGGTGTCAGTACTGTACAGTTACATGAAGAACATTATGGTTACTAGACTCTCCCCATTATCAAGTCCCCACCACATAACCCATGAGAGTCACTGTCTTTCCTCTCAGTAATATGCTCTAGAACCTCTACTGGTCTTTGTGTTTTACTGCCTTCCCTGTGCTACCCTCCCAGCCCACATTATGTGTGCTTCTTCTAATGCCCATTTGTCCACCTTATCCCTCTCTTCCCAACTATCCTCCATAGTCACTTTCCCTTTGGTAACCGTAAGTCCATTTCTGGGTTTGGGAAGGCTGCTTCTGTCTTGTTCCTTCAGTTTTTTCTTTGTACTAGTACTCCACAGGAGAGTGAAATCATTTGATGCATTTCTCTCTCTGTCTGCCTAATCTCACTGAGCATATTACGCTCTACCTTCTTCCATGTTGCTGTAAATGGGAGCATTTGTTTTCTTCTTATGGCTTAATTATATTCCATTGCATGTGTGTACCACATCTTCTTCATCCATTAGTCTAATTACGGACACATCGGTTTTTTCCATTTCTTTTCTACGGAAAATAGTGCTGTGATAAATATAGGGGGGCATATGTCTTTCTCAGAGTGGGTTGGTGCATTGTTTGTTTATTTATTTATTTTGGTATCTTTATGCTACAAATACATGATGCAAATTATGTTTACTGGACTCCCCATCACCAAGTTCCCCCCACATACCGTATTGCCATTAACGTTCATCAGCATAGTAAGAAGCTGTTCAATCACTACTTGTCTTCTCTGTGTTGTAAAACCATCACCGTGCCACCCAACATTATACATGCTAATCATAATGCCCCCTTTCTTCCCACCCCTTATCTCTCCATTCCCGCCCATATACCCCAGTCCCTTTCCGTTTGGTAACTGTAAGTGAATTCCTGCGTTTTGTGAGCCTGCTACTGTTTTGCTCTTTCTGTATTTTCTCTGTTCTTATATGCCCCAGATGAAAGAAACCATTCGATACTCATCCTTCTCTGCCTGGCTTATTTTACTGAGCAAAATACTCTCTAGCTCCTCCATCCATCTTCTTATGGCTGAATAATATTCTGTGGTGTATATGTACCACATCTTGTTTTTCTGTTCATCTCCTAATGGACACTTAACTTGTCTATTGTCAGTAGTGCTGTGATAAAAATAGCGGTGCATATGTCTTTGAATTTGGGCCGCCGCATTACTTATTTATTTATTTTTAGCTTATGTATTTATTTATTTATTTATTTTCGTTTCGTTCATCTGCAATTACATGAGTAAAAGTATGTTTACTAGATTCCTCTATCACCAAGTTGCCCACATATATATCCCTTTGCCGTCATTGTCCATCAATGTAGTAAGATGCTGTAGAATCACCTCTTGTCTCTTCTGTGTTGTAGAGTCTTTCCCGTGCCAAACCCACATTACACATGCTAATAATAATGCCTTCTTTCTCCCCAAACCTTTTCCCTACATTCCAACCCATCCATGCAAGTCCATTACCCTTTTGTCACTGTTTGTCCATTCTTGGGCACTGTGAGTCTGCTGCTGTTTTCCTTCTTCAGTTCTTTCTCTGTTCTCATATTCCACCGAGGAGTGAAATCATTAGATACTTGTCTTTCTCCACCTTGCTTATTTCACTGAGTATAATACCCTCTAGGTCCATCCATGCTGTTGGAAATAGTATGGTTTGTTTTCTCCTTATGGCTGAATAATATTCCACTGTGTACATGTACAACATCTTCTTGGTCTATTCATGTCCTTGTGGACAGTTAGCTTGGCTATTGTGAATAGTGCGGTGAAAAACATACGGGGGCATAGGTCTTTTCCAAACAGGGTTGCTGCAGTCATTTTTTGAAATTATGTATTTATTTACATATTGTTATCATTAATTTATTTTCTATTTTTACTTTTTTATGTATATTTGGTATCATTAATCTACTATTCCATGAAGAACATTATGGTTACTAGACTTCCCCCGTGACCAAGTTCCCCCCAGATACCCCATTGCACTCACTGTCCATCAGTGTGGTAAGATGCTTTGGAATGACTACTAGTCTTCTCTGTGTTGCACAGCCTTCCCTGTGCCCCACCCCCACATTATACATAGTATACAATACCCCCTTTCCTTCCCCTTCCCTTATCCCTCCATTCCCACCCACCCACCGCAGGACCTTTCCCTTTGGTCACTGTTAGTCCATTCTTGGATTTTGTTAGGCTGCTGCCCTTCTGCTCCTTCAGCTTTGTCTTTGTTGTTGTAGTCCCCAGATCAGAGAAATCTTTCATATATGTAGGCCAGAACCGCTAATGTTTGCTAAGACAATGCAGCTTTCCATGGCTGGGTAGTGCTCAACATCTGGGGGTCGTCTTTGCAAGAGCAGCACTGTTGTCTGGAGATTCTATGACATCACAGCGGTGCCTCTTTCCTTTATTGTAGCAGGTTCCCACTTAAGAGCTTGGTGCCCTAGCCTTGGGAATGATTTCGGTGATGTGTGTGTTGATCACCTTGACAGCATCAGGAATATAGAAACCATATCCAAGGTACTGTGTGTTTCTTTTAATTTTGGTATCAGTACTAAACAGTTACATGAGGAACATTATGGTTACTAGACCCCCCCCATTATCAAGTCCCCACCACGTACCGCGTAAAAGTCACTGTCTTTCAGCCCAGTAATATGCTGTTGAATCACTACTGGTCTTTGTGTTATACTGCCTACTGTGTACTCCCCTCCCTGCCCACATTATGTGTGCTACTCCAATGCTCAGTTTTCCCTCCAACACTTCCTTACCACCCATCCTCCACAGTCACTTTCCCTTTCATAACTGTTACTCCATTCTTAGGTTTGGCGAGGCTGCTTCTGTCTTGTCCTTCAGTTTTTTCTTTGTTGTAACACTCCACAGGAGAGTGAAATCATTTGATGCATTTCTCTCTCTGGCTAATCTCACTGAGCATAATATACTCTAGCTTCATCCATGTTGTTTAATTGGTAGCATCTGTTTTCTTCTTATGGCTCAATAATATTCCATTGCATATATGTAGCACATCTTCTTTATCCATTAGTCTAATTATGGACACATTGGTCCTTTCCATTTCTTTTCTACACTAAATAGTGCTGTGATAAATATAGTGGTGCATATGTCTTTTTCAAACTGGGTTGCTGCAGTGTTTGTTTGCTTGCTTGTTTGTTTTTGCTATCTTTAAGCTACAAATACATGACGAAAATTATGTTTACTAGACTCCCCATCACCAAGTTCCCCCCACATACCGCATTGCCATCAACGTTCATCAGTGTAGTATGAAGCTGTTCAATCCCTACTTGTCTTCTCTGTGTTGTACAACCATCACCATGCCACCCAACATTATACATGCTAATCATAATGCCCCCATTCTTCCCCGCCCCTTATCTCTCCATTCCCGCCCATACACCCCAGTCCCTTTCCGTTTGGTTACTGTAAGTGCATTCCTGGGTTTTGTGAGCCTGCTACTGTTTTGCTCTTTTTGTATTTTCTCTGTTCTTATACGCCCCAGATGAAAGAAACCAATCTATACTCATCTTTCTCTGCCTGGCTTATTTTACTGAGCAAAATACTCTCTAGCTCCATCCATCTTCTTATGGCTGAATAATGTTCTATGGTGTATATGTACCACATCTTGTTTTTCTGTTCATCTCCTAATGGACACTTAACTTCTCTATTGTGAATAGTGCTGTGATAAACATAGGGGTGCATACGTCTTGGAAACTGGGTCGCCACATTACTTATTTATTTATTTATTTTTAGCATTTGTATTTATTTATTTATTTGTTTTCATATCGTTAATCTACAATTACATGAGTCAAAGTATGTTTACTAGACTCCCCCATCACCAAGTTGCCCCGACATATCCCGTTGCAGTCATTGTCCATTAACGTAGTAAGATATTGTAGAATCACTACTTGTGTATTTTGTGCTCTACAGCTGTCCCCATGCCAAACCCACATTACACATGCTAATAATAATGCCTTCTTTCTCCCCAACCCTTACCCCTACATTCCAACCCATCTACGCCAGTCCGTTTCCCTTTCGTAACTGTGAGTCCATTCTTGGGTTCTGTGAGTCTGCTGTTTTTCTCCTTCAGGGCTTTCTCTGTTCTTATACTCCCCAGATGACTGAAATCATTATATACTTATCTTTCTCCACCTAGCTTAGTTCACTGAGGATAATACCCTGTAGCTCCATCCATGCTGTTGGAAATGGTACGATTCATTTTCTCCTTATGGCTGAATAATATTCCACTGTGTATATGTACAACATCTTCTTTGTCTATTCATCTCCTTATGAACACTTAGCTTGGCTATTGTGACTAGTGCTGTGATAAACATACAGGAACATAGGTCTTTTCCAAACATGGTTCCTGCAGTCATTTTTTGAAATTATGTATTTATTTACATACTGGTATCATTAATTTATTTTCTATTTTTACTTTTTTATGTATATTTTGGTATCATTAACCTACTATTCCACAAAGAACATAATGATTACTAGACTCCCCCCATGACCATGTTCCCCCCTATGACCAAGTTCCCCCCAGACACACCATTGCACTCACTCACTGTCCATCAGCGTGGCAAGATGCTGTGGAATGACTACTAGTCTTCTCTGTGTTGTGCAGCCTTCCCTGTGCCCACCCACACATTATGCATGCGAAACAATGCACTCTTTCTTTCCCCTTCCCTTATCCCTCCATTCCCACCCTTCCACCCCAGTCCCTTTGCCTTTGGTTACTGTTAGTCCATTCTTGGGTTTTGTAAGGCTGCTACCCTTTTACTCACGGCTGGGCTGTGGCCACCATCTGTGGCTGGACTCTGGAAGAGCAGGACTGTTGCCTGGAGATTCCATGACATCACAGTGGTGCCTCTTTTCTAGGGTCAGTGTGTGTCCGGTGATTGGAGCACCCTCCAACTTCAGAACCCTGTGCCCTGACCGGGGTTATGATTTCAGTGAGGTGTGCGCTGACCACCTTGACAGCATTAGGAATATGGAAACCATAACCAAGATAACGTGTGTTTCTTTTAATTTTGGTGTCAGTACTAAACAGTTACATGAGGAACATTATGGTTACTAGACTCCCGCCATTATCAAGTGACCACCATATACCTCATGAGTGCCACTGTCTTTCAGCCCAGTAATATGCTGTAGAATCACTGCTGGTCTTTGTGTTATACTGCCATCCTCGTGCTCCCCTCCCCGCCCACATTATGTGTGCTACTCGTAGTGCCCAGTTTTCACCCTTATCCCTCCCTTCCCACCCATCCTCCACAGTCACTTTCCCTTTGGTAACCGGTAGTCCATTCTTAGGTTGGCGAGGCTGCTACTGTCTTGTTCCTTCAGTTTTCTCTTTGTTCTGATACTCCACAGGTGACTCAAATCATTTGATACATTTCTCTCTCTGTCTGCTAAATCTCACTGAGCGTAGTACCCTGTAGCTTCATCCATGTTGTAAACTGTAGCATTTGTTTTCTTTTATGGCGAATAATATTCCATTGTGTATATGTGCCACATCTTATTGATCTATTAGTCGAATTATGGACACATCAGTTGTTTCCTTTTCTTTTCTACTGTAAATAGTGCTGTAATAAACATAGGTTTGCATATGTCTTTTTCAGACTGTGTTTAAGCATGGTTTATTTGTTTCTTTGTTTATGTATTTATTTGTTTTCATATGATTAACCTAAAGTTACATGCCAAAAATTGTTTACTAGACTCCTCCATCACCAAGTTGCCCCCACATATCCCATTGCATTCATCGTGAATCAACGTAGTAAGATGCTGTAGAATCACTACTGTACAGCCTTCCCTGTGCCCCCACACACATTATACATGCTAAACAATGCACCCTTTCTTTCCTCTTCCCTTATCCTTCCATTCCCACCCTTCCACCCCAGTCCATTTTCCTTTGGTTATTGGTTAAGCCATTCTTGGGTTTTGTAAGTCTGCTGCCCTTTTGCTCCTTCAGTTTTTTCTTTGTTCTTCTAGTCCACAGATGGCAGATATCATTTTATATATATATATATATATGTGTGTGTGTGTGTGTGTGTGTATATGTATATATGCACATATATGTATATGTAGGCCAGAACCACTAATGTTTGCTAAGATGATGTAGCTTGCTACAGCTGGGTACTGCCCACCATCTGGGGCTGCACTTTGCAAGAGCAGCACTGTTGCCTGGAGATTCCATGACATCACAGTTTTGTCTCTTTTCTAGGGACAGAGTGTCTCTGGTGATTGGAGCAGCCTCTGACTTCAGAGCCTGGTGCCCCAGCCAGGGGTATGATTTCGGTGAGGTGTGCACTGACCACCTTGACAGCATCTGGAATATAGTAACCATATGCAGTGTACTGTGTGTTTCTTTAATTTTGGTGTCAGTACTAAACATTTACATGACGAACATTATGGTTACTAGACTCCCCCATTATCAAGTCCCCACCACATACCCCATGAGAGTCACTGTCTTTCATCCCAGTAATATGCTCTAGAATCTCTAGTGGTCTTTGTGTTTTACTGCCTTGCCTGTGCTCTTCTCCCAGTGCACATTATGTGTGCTACTTGTAATGCCCAATTTTCCCTCTTATCCCTCCCTTCCCAACTATCCTCCGCAGTCACTTTCTGTTTGGTAACCGTAAGTCCATTCTTGGGTTTGGCAAGGCTGCTTCTGTGTTGTTCCTTCAGTTTTTTGTTTGTACTAATACTCCACTGGAGAGTGAAATCATTTGATGCATTTCTCTCAGTCTGGCTAATCGCACTGAGCATAATATTTTCATCCATGAGGTTGTAAATTGTAGCATTTGTTTTCTTCTTATGGCTTAATAATATTCCATTGCATATATGTACCACATCTTCTTTATCCATTTGTCGAATAATGGACACATCGGTTCCATCCATTTCTTTTCTTCTCTAAATAGTGCTGTGATAAACATAGGGGTGCTTATGTCTTTTGAAAGGTGGGGTGCCGCTTTCTATTTTTTTTCCTCTTTATTATTTATTGGTATATACAGAGATATGTATGTATGTATATATATATTTTTTGTTTGTTTATTTTTGCTTTCATTTATCTACTATTACATGAGGAAAATTATGGTCACTAAACTCCCACCATAACCAAGTTGCCCCCAAATACCCCATTGCCCTCAATGTCCTTCAGCATGGTAAGATGCTGTGGAAAGACTACTAGTCTTTTCTGTGTTCTACAGTCTTCTCTTTGCTCCGCCCCCAAATTATACATGGTAAACAATGCCCCCTTTCATACCCCTTTCCTTATCCCTTCATTCCCACCCATCCATCCTAGTCCCTTTCCGTTTGGTTACTGTTAGTACGTTGGTTCTGGGACGCTTCTGTCGTTTTGCTCCTTTAGTTTTTTTTTTTTTTTTTAGTCCTCAGATGAGAGAAATCTTTGATATGTATATGTGTGTGTGTGTGTGTGTGTGTTACACACACATATATGTATATAGGCTAGAACCACTACTGTTTGCTAAGATGATGCAGCTTGCCTCGGCTGAGCAGTGCCCAGCATCTGAGGCTGGACTTTACAAGAGCAGCACTGTTGCCTGGAGATTCCATGACATCACAGTGGTGCCTCTTTCCTAGGGCAGAGTGTCTCTGGTGATGGCAGCAGCGTCCGACGTCAGATCCTGGCGCCGTTGGTGGAATATGATGTCTTTGAGGTGTGCGCGCTGAGCACTGTGACAGCATCAGGAATATGGAAACCATATCCGAGGTACTGTGTGTTTCTTTTAATTTTGGTGTCAGTACTGTACAGTTACATGAAGAACATTATGGTTACTAGACTCTCCCCATTATCAAGTCCCCACCACATAACCCATGAGAGTCACTGTCTTTCCTCTCAGTAATATGCTCTAGAACCTCTACTGGTCTTTGTGTTTTACTGCCTTCCCTGTGCTACCCTCCCAGCCCACATTATGTGTGCTTCTTCTAATGCCCATTTGTCCACCTTATCCCTCTCTTCCCAACTATCCTCCATAGTCACTTTCCCTTTGGTAACCGTACGTCCATTTCTGGGTTTGGGAAGGCTGCTTCTGTCTTGTTCCTTCAGTTTTTTCTTTGTACTAGTACTCCACAGGAGAGTGAAATCATTTGATGCATTTCTCTCTCTGTCTGCCTAATCTCACTGAGCATATTACGCTCTACCTTCTTCCATGTTGCTGTAAATGGGAGCATTTGTTTTCTTCTTATGGCTTAATTATATTCCATTGCATGTGTGTACCACATCTTCTTCATCCATTAGTCTAATTACGGACACATCGGTTTTTTCCATTTCTTTTCTACGGAAAATAGTGCTGTGATAAATATAGGGGGGCATATGTCTTTCTCAGAGTGGGTTGGTGCATTGTTTGTTTATTTATTTATTTTGGTATCTTTATGCTACAAATACATGATGCAAATTATGTTTACTGGACTCCCCATCACCAAGTTCCCCCCACATACCGTATTGCCATTAACGTTCATCAGCATAGTAAGAAGCTGTTCAATCACTACTTGTCTTCTCTGTGTTGTAAAACCATCACCGTGCCACCCAACATTATACATGCTAATCATAATGCCCCCTTTCTTCCCACCCCTTATCTCTCCATTCCCGCCCATATACCCCAGTCCCTTTCCGTTTGGTAACTGTAAGTGAATTCCTGCGTTTTGTGAGCCTGCTACTGTTTTGCTCTTTCTGTATTTTCTCTGTTCTTATATGCCCCAGATGAAAGAAACCATTCGATACTCATCCTTCTCTGCCTGGCTTATTTTACTGAGCAAAATACTCTCTAGCTCCTCCATCCATCTTCTTATGGCTGAATAATATTCTGTGGTGTATATGTACCACATCTTGTTTTTCTGTTCATCTCCTAATGGACACTTAACTTGTCTATTGTCAGTAGTGCTGTGATAAAAATAGCGGTGCATATGTCTTTGAATTTGGGCCGCCGCATTACTTATTTATTTATTTTTAGCTTATGTATTTATTTATTTATTTATTTTCGTTTCGTTCATCTGCAATTACATGAGTAAAAGTATGTTTACTAGATTCCTCTATCACCAAGTTGCCCACATATATATCCCTTTGCCGTCATTGTCCATCAATGTAGTAAGATGCTGTAGAATCACCTCTTGTCTCTTCTGTGTTGTAGAGTCTTTCCCGTGCCAAACCCACATTACACATGCTAATAATAATGCCTTCTTTCTCCCCAAACCTTTTCCCTACATTCCAACCCATCCATGCAAGTCCATTACCCTTTTGTCACTGTTTGTCCATTCTTGGGCACTGTGAGTCTGCTGCTGTTTTCCTTCTTCAGTTCTTTCTCTGTTCTCATATTCCACCGAGGAGTGAAATCATTAGATACTTGTCTTTCTCCACCTTGCTTATTTCACTGAGTATAATACCCTCTAGGTCCATCCATGCTGTTGGAAATAGTATGGTTTGTTTTCTCCTTATGGCTGAATAATATTCCACTGTGTACATGTACAACATCTTCTTGGTCTATTCATGTCCTTGTGGACAGTTAGCTTGGCTATTGTGAATAGTGCGGTGAAAAACATACGGGGGCATAGGTCTTTTCCAAACAGGGTTGCTGCAGTCATTTTTTGAAATTATGTATTTATTTACATATTGTTATCATTAATTTATTTTCTATTTTTACTTTTTTATGTATATTTGGTATCATTAATCTACTATTCCATGAAGAACATTATGGTTACTAGACTTCCCCCGTGACCAAGTTCCCCCCAGATACCCCATTGCACTCACTGTCCATCAGTGTGGTAAGATGCTTTGGAATGACTACTAGTCTTCTCTGTGTTGCACAGCCTTCCCTGTGCCCCACCCCCACATTATACATAGTATACAATACCCCCTTTCCTTCCCCTTCCCTTATCCCTCCATTCCCACCCACCCACCGCAGGACCTTTCCCTTTGGTCACTGTTAGTCCATTCTTGGATTTTGTTAGGCTGCTGCCCTTCTGCTCCTTCAGCTTTGTCTTTGTTGTTGTAGTCCCCAGATCAGAGAAATCTTTCATATATGTAGGCCAGAACCGCTAATGTTTGCTAAGACAATGCAGCTTTCCATGGCTGGGTAGTGCTCAACATCTGGGGGTCGTCTTTGCAAGAGCAGCACTGTTGTCTGGAGATTCAGTGACATCACAGCGGTGCCTCTTTCCTTTATTGTAGCAGGTTCCCACTTAAGAGCTTGGTGCCCTAGCCTTGGGAATGATTTCGGTGATGTGTGTGTTGATCACCTTGACAGCATCAGGAATATAGAAACCATATCCAAGGTACTGTGTGTTTCTTTTAATTTTGGTATCAGTACTAAACAGTTACATGAGGAACATTATGGTTACTAGACCCCCCCCATTATCAAGTCCCCACCACGTACCGCGTAAAAGTCACTGTCCTTCAGCCCAGTAATATGCTGTTGAATCACTACTGGTCTTTGTGTTATACTGCCTACTGTGTACTCCCCTCCCTGCCCACATTATGTGTGCTACTCCAATGCTCAGTTTTCCCTCCAACACTTCCTTACCACCCATCCTCCACAGTCACTTTCCCTTTCATAACTGTTACTCCATTCTTAGGTTTGGCGAGGCTGCTTCTGTCTTGTCCTTCAGTTTTTTCTTTGTTGTAACACTCCACAGGAGAGTGAAATCATTTGATGCATTTCTCTCTCTGGCTAATCTCACTGAGCATAATATACTCTAGCTTCATCCATGTTGTTTAATTGGTAGCATCTGTTTTCTTCTTATGGCTCAATAATATTCCATTGCATATATGTAGCACATCTTCTTTATCCATTAGTCTAATTATGGACACATTGGTCCTTTCCATTTCTTTTCTACACTAAATAGTGCTGTGATAAATATAGTGGTGCATATGTCTTTTTCAAACTGGGTTGCTGCAGTGTTTGTTTGCTTGCTTGTTTGTTTTTGCTATCTTTAAGCTACAAATACATGACGAAAATTATGTTTACTAGACTCCCCATCACCAAGTTCCCCCCACATACCGCATTGCCATCAACGTTCATCAGTGTAGTATGAAGCTGTTCAATCCCTACTTGTCTTCTCTGTGTTGTACAACCATCACCATGCCACCCAACATTATACATGCTAATCATAATGCCCCCATTCTTCCCCGCCCCTTATCTCTCCATTCCCGCCCATACACCCCAGTCCCTTTCCGTTTGGTTACTGTAAGTGCATTCCTGGGTTTTGTGAGCCTGCTACTGTTTTGCTCTTTTTGTATTTTCTCTGTTCTTATACGCCCCAGATGAAAGAAACCAATCTATACTCATCTTTCTCTGCCTGGCTTATTTTACTGAGCAAAATACTCTCTAGCTCCATCCATCTTCTTATGGCTGAATAATGTTCTATGGTGTATATGTACCACATCTTGTTTTTCTGTTCATCTCCTAATGGACACTTAACTTCTCTATTGTGAATAGTGCTGTGATAAACATAGGGGTGCATACGTCTTGGAAACTGGGTCGCCACATTACTTATTTATTTATTTATTTTTAGCATTTGTATTTATTTATTTATTTGTTTTCATATCGTTAATCTACAATTACATGAGTCAAAGTATGTTTACTAGACTCCCCCATCACCAAGTTGCCCCGACATATCCCGTTGCAGTCATTGTCCATTAACGTAGTAAGATATTGTAGAATCACTACTTGTGTATTTTGTGCTCTACAGCTGTCCCCATGCCAAACCCACATTACACATGCTAATAATAATGCCTTCTTTCTCCCCAACCCTTACCCCTACATTCCAACCCATCTACGCCAGTCCGTTTCCCTTTCGTAACTGTGAGTCCATTCTTGGGTTCTGTGAGTCTGCTGTTTTTCTCCTTCAGGGCTTTCTCTGTTCTTATACTCCCCAGATGACTGAAATCATTATATACTTATCTTTCTCCACCTAGCTTAGTTCACTGAGGATAATACCCTGTAGCTCCATCCATGCTGTTGGAAATGGTACGATTCATTTTCTCCTTATGGCTGAATAATATTCCACTGTGTATATGTACAACATCTTCTTTGTCTATTCATCTCCTTATGAACACTTAGCTTGGCTATTGTGACTAGTGCTGTGATAAACATACAGGAACATAGGTCTTTTCCAAACATGGTTCCTGCAGTCATTTTTTGAAATTATGTATTTATTTACATACTGGTATCATTAATTTATTTTCTATTTTTACTTTTTTATGTATATTTTGGTATCATTAACCTACTATTCCACAAAGAACATAATGATTACTAGACTCCCCCCATGACCATGTTCCCCCCTATGACCAAGTTCCCCCCAGACACACCATTGCACTCACTCACTGTCCATCAGCGTGGCAAGATGCTGTGGAATGACTACTAGTCTTCTCTGTGTTGTGCAGCCTTCCCTGTGCCCACCCACACATTATGCATGCGAAACAATGCACTCTTTCTTTCCCCTTCCCTTATCCCTCCATTCCCACCCTTCCACCCCAGTCCCTTTGCCTTTGGTTACTGTTAGTCCATTCTTGGGTTTTGTAAGGCTGCTACCCTTTTACTCACGGCTGGGCTGTGGCCACCATCTGTGGCTGGACTCTGGAAGAGCAGGACTGTTGCCTGGAGATTCCATGACATCACAGTGGTGCCTCTTTTCTAGGGTCAGTGTGTGTCCGGTGATTGGAGCACCCTCCAACTTCAGAACCCTGTGCCCTGACCGGGGTTATGATTTCAGTGAGGTGTGCGCTGACCACCTTGACAGCATTAGGAATATGGAAACCATAACCAAGATAACGTGTGTTTCTTTTAATTTTGGTGTCAGTACTAAACAGTTACATGAGGAACATTATGGTTACTAGACTCCCGCCATTATCAAGTGACCACCATATACCTCATGAGTGCCACTGTCTTTCAGCCCAGTAATATGCTGTAGAATCACTGCTGGTCTTTGTGTTATACTGCCATCCTCGTGCTCCCCTCCCCGCCCACATTATGTGTGCTACTCGTAGTGCCCAGTTTTCACCCTTATCCCTCCCTTCCCACCCATCCTCCACAGTCACTTTCCCTTTGGTAACCGGTAGTCCATTCTTAGGTTGGCGAGGCTGCTACTGTCTTGTTCCTTCAGTTTTCTCTTTGTTCTGATACTCCACAGGTGACTCAAATCATTTGATACATTTCTCTCTCTGTCTGCTAAATCTCACTGAGCGTAGTACCCTGTAGCTTCATCCATGTTGTAAACTGTAGCATTTGTTTTCTTTTATGGCGAATAATATTCCATTGTGTATATGTGCCACATCTTATTGATCTATTAGTCGAATTATGGACACATCAGTTGTTTCCTTTTCTTTTCTACTGTAAATAGTGCTGTAATAAACATAGGTTTGCATATGTCTTTTTCAGACTGTGTTTAAGCATGGTTTATTTGTTTCTTTGTTTATGTATTTATTTGTTTTCATATGATTAACCTAAAGTTACATGCCAAAAATTGTTTACTAGACTCCTCCATCACCAAGTTGCCCCCACATATCCCATTGCATTCATCGTGAATCAACGTAGTAAGATGCTGTAGAATCACTACTGTACAGCCTTCCCTGTGCCCCCACACACATTATACATGCTAAACAATGCACCCTTTCTTTCCTCTTCCCTTATCCTTCCATTCCCACCCTTCCACCCCAGTCCATTTTCCTTTGGTTATTGGTTAAGCCATTCTTGGGTTTTGTAAGTCTGCTGCCCTTTTGCTCCTTCAGTTTTTTCTTTGTTCTTCTAGTCCACAGATGGCAGATATCATTTTATATATATATATATATATGTGTGTGTGTGTGTGTGTGTGTATATGTATATATGCACATATATGTATATGTAGGCCAGAACCACTAATGTTTGCTAAGATGATGTAGCTTGCTACAGCTGGGTACTGCCCACCATCTGGGGCTGCACTTTGCAAGAGCAGCACTGTTGCCTGGAGATTCCATGACATCACAGTTTTGTCTCTTTTCTAGGGACAGAGTGTCTCTGGTGATTGGAGCAGCCTCTGACTTCAGAGCCTGGTGCCCCAGCCAGGGGTATGATTTCGGTGAGGTGTGCACTGACCACCTTGACAGCATCTGGAATATAGTAACCATATGCAGTGTACTGTGTGTTTCTTTAATTTTGGTGTCAGTACTAAACATTTACATGACGAACATTATGGTTACTAGACTCCCCCATTATCAAGTCCCCACCACATACCCCATGAGAGTCACTGTCTTTCATCCCAGTAATATGCTCTAGAATCTCTAGTGGTCTTTGTGTTTTACTGCCTTGCCTGTGCTCTTCTCCCAGCGCACATTATGTGTGCTACTTGTAATGCCCAATTTTCCCTCTTATCCCTCCCTTCCCAACTATCCTCCGCAGTCACTTTCTGTTTGGTAACCGTAAGTCCATTCTTGGGTTTGGCAAGGCTGCTTCTGTGTTGTTCCTTCAGTTTTTTGTTTGTACTAATACTCCACTGGAGAGTGAAATCATTTGATGCATTTCTCTCAGTCTGGCTAATCGCACTGAGCATAATATTTTCATCCATGAGGTTGTAAATTGTAGCATTTGTTTTCTTCTTATGGCTTAATAATATTCCATTGCATATATGTACCACATCTTCTTTATCCATTTGTCGAATAATGGACACATCGGTTCCATCCATTTCTTTTCTTCTCTAAATAGTGCTGTGATAAACATAGGGGTGCTTATGTCTTTTGAAAGGTGGGGTGCCGCTTTCTATTTTTTTTCCTCTTTATTATTTATTGGTATATACAGAGATATGTATGTATGTATATATATATTTTTTGTTTGTTTATTTTTGCTTTCATTTATCTACTATTACATGAGGAAAATTATGGTCACTAAACTCCCACCATAACCAAGTTGCCCCCAAATACCCCATTGCCCTCAATGTCCTTCAGCATGGTAAGATGCTGTGGAAAGACTACTAGTCTTTTCTGTGTTCTACAGTCTTCTCTTTGCTCCGCCCCCAAATTATACATGGTAAACAATGCCCCCTTTCATACCCCTTTCCTTATCCCTTCATTCCCACCCATCCATCCTAGTCCCTTTCCGTTTGGTTACTGTTAGTACGTTGGTTCTGGGACGCTTCTGTCGTTTTGCTCCTTTAGTTTTTTTTTTTTTTTTTAGTCCTCAGATGAGAGAAATCTTTGATATGTATATGTGTGTGTGTGTGTGTGTGTGTTACACACACATATATGTATATAGGCTAGAACCACTACTGTTTGCTAAGATGATGCAGCTTGCCTCGGCTGAGCAGTGCCCAGCATCTGAGGCTGGACTTTACAAGAGCAGCACTGTTGCCTGGAGATTCCATGACATCACAGTGGTGCCTCTTTCCTAGGGCAGAGTGTCTCTGGTGATGGCAGCAGCGTCCGACGTCAGATCCTGGCGCCGTTGGTGGAATATGATGTCTTTGAGGTGTGCGCGCTGAGCACTGTGACAGCATCAGGAATATGGAAACCATATCCGAGGTACTGTGTGTTTCTTTTAATTTTGGTGTCAGTACTGTACAGTTACATGAAGAACATTATGGTTACTAGACTCTCCCCATTATCAAGTCCCCACCACATAACCCATGAGAGTCACTGTCTTTCCTCTCAGTAATATGCTCTAGAACCTCTACTGGTCTTTGTGTTTTACTGCCTTCCCTGTGCTACCCTCCCAGCCCACATTATGTGTGCTTCTTCTAATGCCCATTTGTCCACCTTATCCCTCTCTTCCCAACTATCCTCCATAGTCACTTTCCCTTTGGTAACCGTACGTCCATTTCTGGGTTTGGGAAGGCTGCTTCTGTCTTGTTCCTTCAGTTTTTTCTTTGTACTAGTACTCCACAGGAGAGTGAAATCATTTGATGCATTTCTCTCTCTGTCTGCCTAATCTCACTGAGCATATTACGCTCTACCTTCTTCCATGTTGCTGTAAATGGGAGCATTTGTTTTCTTCTTATGGCTTAATTATATTCCATTGCATGTGTGTACCACATCTTCTTCATCCATTAGTCTAATTACGGACACATCGGTTTTTTCCATTTCTTTTCTACGGAAAATAGTGCTGTGATAAATATAGGGGGGCATATGTCTTTCTCAGAGTGGGTTGGTGCATTGTTTGTTTATTTATTTATTTTGGTATCTTTATGCTACAAATACATGATGCAAATTATGTTTACTGGACTCCCCATCACCAAGTTCCCCCCACATACCGTATTGCCATTAACGTTCATCAGCATAGTAAGAAGCTGTTCAATCACTACTTGTCTTCTCTGTGTTGTAAAACCATCACCGTGCCACCCAACATTATACATGCTAATCATAATGCCCCCTTTCTTCCCACCCCTTATCTCTCCATTCCCGCCCATATACCCCAGTCCCTTTCCGTTTGGTAACTGTAAGTGAATTCCTGCGTTTTGTGAGCCTGCTACTGTTTTGCTCTTTCTGTATTTTCTCTGTTCTTATATGCCCCAGATGAAAGAAACCATTCGATACTCATCCTTCTCTGCCTGGCTTATTTTACTGAGCAAAATACTCTCTAGCTCCTCCATCCATCTTCTTATGGCTGAATAATATTCTGTGGTGTATATGTACCACATCTTGTTTTTCTGTTCATCTCCTAATGGACACTTAACTTGTCTATTGTCAGTAGTGCTGTGATAAAAATAGCGGTGCATATGTCTTTGAATTTGGGCCGCCGCATTACTTATTTATTTATTTTTAGCTTATGTATTTATTTATTTATTTATTTTCGTTTCGTTCATCTGCAATTACATGAGTAAAAGTATGTTTACTAGATTCCTCTATCACCAAGTTGCCCACATATATATCCCTTTGCCGTCATTGTCCATCAATGTAGTAAGATGCTGTAGAATCACCTCTTGTCTCTTCTGTGTTGTAGAGTCTTTCCCGTGCCAAACCCACATTACACATGCTAATAATAATGCCTTCTTTCTCCCCAAACCTTTTCCCTACATTCCAACCCATCCATGCAAGTCCATTACCCTTTTGTCACTGTTTGTCCATTCTTGGGCACTGTGAGTCTGCTGCTGTTTTCCTTCTTCAGTTCTTTCTCTGTTCTCATATTCCACCGAGGAGTGAAATCATTAGATACTTGTCTTTCTCCACCTTGCTTATTTCACTGAGTATAATACCCTCTAGGTCCATCCATGCTGTTGGAAATAGTATGGTTTGTTTTCTCCTTATGGCTGAATAATATTCCACTGTGTACATGTACAACATCTTCTTGGTCTATTCATGTCCTTGTGGACAGTTAGCTTGGCTATTGTGAATAGTGCGGTGAAAAACATACGGGGGCATAGGTCTTTTCCAAACAGGGTTGCTGCAGTCATTTTTTGAAATTATGTATTTATTTACATATTGTTATCATTAATTTATTTTCTATTTTTACTTTTTTATGTATATTTGGTATCATTAATCTACTATTCCATGAAGAACATTATGGTTACTAGACTTCCCCCGTGACCAAGTTCCCCCCAGATACCCCATTGCACTCACTGTCCATCAGTGTGGTAAGATGCTTTGGAATGACTACTAGTCTTCTCTGTGTTGCACAGCCTTCCCTGTGCCCCACCCCCACATTATACATAGTATACAATACCCCCTTTCCTTCCCCTTCCCTTATCCCTCCATTCCCACCCACCCACCGCAGGACCTTTCCCTTTGGTCACTGTTAGTCCATTCTTGGATTTTGTTAGGCTGCTGCCCTTCTGCTCCTTCAGCTTTGTCTTTGTTGTTGTAGTCCCCAGATCAGAGAAATCTTTCATATATGTAGGCCAGAACCGCTAATGTTTGCTAAGACAATGCAGCTTTCCATGGCTGGGTAGTGCTCAACATCTGGGGGTCGTCTTTGCAAGAGCAGCACTGTTGTCTGGAGATTCTATGACATCACAGCGGTGCCTCTTTCCTTTATTGTAGCAGGTTCCCACTTAAGAGCTTGGTGCCCTAGCCTTGGGAATGATTTCGGTGATGTGTGTGTTGATCACCTTGACAGCATCAGGAATATAGAAACCATATCCAAGGTACTGTGTGTTTCTTTTAATTTTGGTATCAGTACTAAACAGTTACATGAGGAACATTATGGTTACTAGACCCCCCCCATTATCAAGTCCCCACCACGTACCGCGTAAAAGTCACTGTCCTTCAGCCCAGTAATATGCTGTTGAATCACTACTGGTCTTTGTGTTATACTGCCTACTGTGTACTCCCCTCCCTGCCCACATTATGTGTGCTACTCCAATGCTCAGTTTTCCCTCCAACACTTCCTTACCACCCATCCTCCACAGTCACTTTCCCTTTCATAACTGTTACTCCATTCTTAGGTTTGGCGAGGCTGCTTCTGTCTTGTCCTTCAGTTTTTTCTTTGTTGTAACACTCCACAGGAGAGTGAAATCATTTGATGCATTTCTCTCTCTGGCTAATCTCACTGAGCATAATATACTCTAGCTTCATCCATGTTGTTTAATTGGTAGCATCTGTTTTCTTCTTATGGCTCAATAATATTCCATTGCATATATGTAGCACATCTTCTTTATCCATTAGTCTAATTATGGACACATTGGTCCTTTCCATTTCTTTTCTACACTAAATAGTGCTGTGATAAATATAGTGGTGCATATGTCTTTTTCAAACTGGGTTGCTGCAGTGTTTGTTTGCTTGCTTGTTTGTTTTTGCTATCTTTAAGCTACAAATACATGACGAAAATTATGTTTACTAGACTCCCCATCACCAAGTTCCCCCCACATACCGCATTGCCATCAACGTTCATCAGTGTAGTATGAAGCTGTTCAATCCCTACTTGTCTTCTCTGTGTTGTACAACCATCACCATGCCACCCAACATTATACATGCTAATCATAATGCCCCCATTCTTCCCCGCCCCTTATCTCTCCATTCCCGCCCATACACCCCAGTCCCTTTCCGTTTGGTTACTGTAAGTGCATTCCTGGGTTTTGTGAGCCTGCTACTGTTTTGCTCTTTTTGTATTTTCTCTGTTCTTATACGCCCCAGATGAAAGAAACCAATCTATACTCATCTTTCTCTGCCTGGCTTATTTTACTGAGCAAAATACTCTCTAGCTCCATCCATCTTCTTATGGCTGAATAATGTTCTATGGTGTATATGTACCACATCTTGTTTTTCTGTTCATCTCCTAATGGACACTTAACTTCTCTATTGTGAATAGTGCTGTGATAAACATAGGGGTGCATACGTCTTGGAAACTGGGTCGCCACATTACTTATTTATTTATTTATTTTTAGCATTTGTATTTATTTATTTATTTGTTTTCATATCGTTAATCTACAATTACATGAGTCAAAGTATGTTTACTAGACTCCCCCATCACCAAGTTGCCCCGACATATCCCGTTGCAGTCATTGTCCATTAACGTAGTAAGATATTGTAGAATCACTACTTGTGTATTTTGTGCTCTACAGCTGTCCCCATGCCAAACCCACATTACACATGCTAATAATAATGCCTTCTTTCTCCCCAACCCTTACCCCTACATTCCAACCCATCTACGCCAGTCCGTTTCCCTTTCGTAACTGTGAGTCCATTCTTGGGTTCTGTGAGTCTGCTGTTTTTCTCCTTCAGGGCTTTCTCTGTTCTTATACTCCCCAGATGACTGAAATCATTATATACTTATCTTTCTCCACCTAGCTTAGTTCACTGAGGATAATACCCTGTAGCTCCATCCATGCTGTTGGAAATGGTACGATTCATTTTCTCCTTATGGCTGAATAATATTCCACTGTGTATATGTACAACATCTTCTTTGTCTATTCATCTCCTTATGAACACTTAGCTTGGCTATTGTGACTAGTGCTGTGATAAACATACAGGAACATAGGTCTTTTCCAAACATGGTTCCTGCAGTCATTTTTTGAAATTATGTATTTATTTACATACTGGTATCATTAATTTATTTTCTATTTTTACTTTTTTATGTATATTTTGGTATCATTAACCTACTATTCCACAAAGAACATAATGATTACTAGACTCCCCCCATGACCATGTTCCCCCCTATGACCAAGTTCCCCCCAGACACACCATTGCACTCACTCACTGTCCATCAGCGTGGCAAGATGCTGTGGAATGACTACTAGTCTTCTCTGTGTTGTGCAGCCTTCCCTGTGCCCACCCACACATTATGCATGCGAAACAATGCACTCTTTCTTTCCCCTTCCCTTATCCCTCCATTCCCACCCTTCCACCCCAGTCCCTTTGCCTTTCGTTACTGTTAGTCCATTCTTGGGTTTTGTAAGGCTGCTACCCTTTTACTCACGGCTGGGCTGTGGCCACCATCTGTGGCTGGACTCTGGAAGAGCAGGACTGTTGCCTGGAGATTCCATGACATCACAGTGGTGCCTCTTTTCTAGGGTCAGTGTGTGTCCGGTGATTGGAGCACCCTCCAACTTCAGAACCCTGTGCCCTGACCGGGGTTATGATTTCAGTGAGGTGTGCGCTGACCACCTTGACAGCATTAGGAATATGGAAACCATAACCAAGATAACGTGTGTTTCTTTTAATTTTGGTGTCAGTACTAAACAGTTACATGAGGAACATTATGGTTACTAGACTCCCGCCATTATCAAGTGACCACCATATACCTCATGAGTGCCACTGTCTTTCAGCCCAGTAATATGCTGTAGAATCACTGCTGGTCTTTGTGTTATACTGCCATCCTCGTGCTCCCCTCCCCGCCCACATTATGTGTGCTACTCGTAGTGCCCAGTTTTCACCCTTATCCCTCCCTTCCCACCCATCCTCCACAGTCACTTTCCCTTTGGTAACCGGTAGTCCATTCTTAGGTTGGCGAGGCTGCTACTGTCTTGTTCCTTCAGTTTTCTCTTTGTTCTGATACTCCACAGGTGACTCAAATCATTTGATACATTTCTCTCTCTGTCTGCTAAATCTCACTGAGCGTAGTACCCTGTAGCTTCATCCATGTTGTAAACTGTAGCATTTGTTTTCTTTTATGGCGAATAATATTCCATTGTGTATATGTGCCACATCTTATTGATCTATTAGTCGAATTATGGACACATCAGTTGTTTCCTTTTCTTTTCTACTGTAAATAGTGCTGTAATAAACATAGGTTTGCATATGTCTTTTTCAGACTGTGTTTAAGCATGGTTTATTTGTTTCTTTGTTTATGTATTTATTTGTTTTCATATGATTAACCTAAAGTTACATGCCAAAAATTGTTTACTAGACTCCTCCATCACCAAGTTGCCCCCACATATCCCATTGCATTCATCGTGAATCAACGTAGTAAGATGCTGTAGAATCACTACTGTACAGCCTTCCCTGTGCCCCCCCACACACATTATACATGCTAAACAATGCACCCTTTCTTTCCTCTTCCCTTATCCTTCCATTCCCACCCTTCCACCCCAGTCCATTTTCCTTTGGTTATTGGTTAAGCCATTCTTGGGTTTTGTAAGTCTGCTGCCCTTTTGCTCCTTCAGTTTTTTCTTTGTTCTTCTAGTCCACAGATGGCAGATATCATTTTATATATATATATATGTGTGTGTGTGTGTGTGTTTGTGTGTATATGTATATATGCACATATATGTATATGTAGGACAGAACCACTAATGTTTGCTAAGATGATGTAGCTTGCTACAGCTGGGTACTGCCCACCATCTGGGGCTGCACTTTACAAGAGCAGCACTGTTGCCTGGAGATTCCATGACATCACAGTTTTGTCTCTTTTCTAGGGACAGAGTGTCTCTGGTGATTGGAGCAGCCTCTGACTTCAGAGCCTGGTGCCCCAGCCAGGGGTATGATTTCGGTGAGGTGTGCACTGACCACCTTGACAGCATCTGGAATATAGTAACCATATGCAGTGTACTGTGTGTTTCTTTAATTTTGGTGTCAGTACTAAACATTTACTTGATGAACATTATGGTTACTAGACTCCCCCATTATCAAGTCCCCACCACATACCCCATGAGAGTCACTGTCTTTCATCCCAGTAATATGCTCTAGAATCTCTAGTGGTCTTTGTGTTTTACTGCCTTGCCTGTGCTCTTCTCCCAGTGCACATTATGTGTGCTACTTGTAATGCCCAATTTTCCCTCTTATCCCTCCCTTCCCAACCATCCTCCGCAGTCACTTTCTGTTTGGTAACCGTAAGTCCATTCTTGGGTTTGGCAAGGCTGCTTCTGTGTTGTTCCTTCAGTTTTTTGTTTGTACTAATACTCCACTGGAGAGTGAAATCATTTGATGCATTTCTCTCAGTCTGGCTAATCGCACTGAGCATAATATTTTCATCCATGAGGTTGTAAATTGTAGCATTTGTTTTCTTCTTATGGCTTAATAATATTCCATTGCATATATGTACCACATCTTCTTTATCCATTTGTCGAATAATGGACACATCGGTTCCATCCATTTCTTTTCTTCTCTAAATAGTGCTGTGATAAACATAGGGGTGCTTATGTCTTTTTAAAGGTGGGGTGCCGCTTTCTATTTTTTTTCCTCTTTATTTATTATTTATTGGTATATACAGAGATATGTATGTATGTATATATATATTTTTTGTTTGTTTATTTTTGCTTTCATTTATCTACTATTACATGAGGAAAATTATGGTCACTAAACTCCCACCATAACCAAGTTGCCCCCAAATACCCCATTGCCCTCAATGTCCTTCAGCATGGTAAGATGCTGTGGAAAGACTACTAGTCTTTTCTGTGTTCTACAGTCTTCTCTTTGCTCCGCCCCCAAATTATACATGGTAAACAATGCCCCCTCTCATACCCCTTTCCTTATCCCTTCATTCCCACCCATCCATCCTAGTCCCTTTCCGTTTGGTTACTGTTAGTACGTTGGTTCTGGGACGCTTCTGTCGTTTTGCTCCTTTAGTTTTTTTTTTTTTTTTTTAGTCCTCAGATGAGAGAAATCTTTGATATGTATATGTGTGTGTGTGTGTGTGTGTTACACACACATATATGTATATAGGCTAGAACCACTACTGTTTGCTAAGATGATGCAGCTTGCCTCGGCTGAGCAGTGCCCAGCATCTGAGGCTGGACTTTACAAGAGCAGCACTGTTGCCTGGAGATTCCATGACATCACAGTGGTGCCTCTTTCCTAGGGCAGAGTGTCTCTGGTGATGGCAGCAGCGTCCGACGTCAGATCCTGGCGCCGTTGGTGGAATATGATGTCTTTGAGGTGTGCGCGCTGAGCACTGTGACAGCATCAGGAATATGGAAACCATATCCGAGGTACTGTGTGTTTCTTTTAATTTTGGTGTCAGTACTGTACAGTTACATGAAGAACATTATGGTTACTAGACTCTCCCCATTATCAAGTCCCCACCACATAACCCATGAGAGTCACTGTCTTTCCTCTCAGTAATATGCTCTAGAACCTCTACTGGTCTTTGTGTTTTACTGCCTTCCCTGTGCTACCCTCCCAGCCCACATTATGTGTGCTTCTTCTAATGCCCATTTGTCCACCTTATCCCTCTCTTCCCAACTATCCTCCATAGTCACTTTCCCTTTGGTAACCGTACGTCCATTTCTGGGTTTGGGAAGGCTGCTTCTGTCTTGTTCCTTCAGTTTTTTCTTTGTACTAGTACTCCACAGGAGAGTGAAATCATTTGATGCATTTCTCTCTCTGTCTGCCTAATCTCACTGAGCATATTACGCTCTACCTTCTTCCATGTTGCTGTAAATGGGAGCATTTGTTTTCTTCTTATGGCTTAATTATATTCCATTGCATGTGTGTACCACATCTTCTTCATCCATTAGTCTAATTACGGACACATCGGTTTTTTCCATTTCTTTTCTACGGAAAATAGTGCTGTGATAAATATAGGGGGGCATATGTCTTTCTCAGAGTGGGTTGGTGCATTGTTTGTTTATTTATTTATTTTGGTATCTTTATGCTACAAATACATGATGCAAATTATGTTTACTGGACTCCCCATCACCAAGTTCCCCCCACATACCGTATTGCCATTAACGTTCATCAGCATAGTAAGAAGCTGTTCAATCACTACTTGTCTTCTCTGTGTTGTAAAACCATCACCGTGCCACCCAACATTATACATGCTAATCATAATGCCCCCTTTCTTCCCACCCCTTATCTCTCCATTCCCGCCCATATACCCCAGTCCCTTTCCGTTTGGTAACTGTAAGTGAATTCCTGCGTTTTGTGAGCCTGCTACTGTTTTGCTCTTTCTGTATTTTCTCTGTTCTTATATGCCCCAGATGAAAGAAACCATTCGATACTCATCCTTCTCTGCCTGGCTTATTTTACTGAGCAAAATACTCTCTAGCTCCTCCATCCATCTTCTTATGGCTGAATAATATTCTGTGGTGTATATGTACCACATCTTGTTTTTCTGTTCATCTCCTAATGGACACTTGTCTATTGTCAGTAGTGCTGTGATAAAAATAGCGGTGCATATGTCTTTGAATTTGGGCCGCCGCATTACTTATTTATTTATTTTTAGCTTATGTATTTATTTATTTATTTATTTTCGTTTCGTTCATCTGCAATTACATGAGTAAAAGTATGTTTACTAGATTCCTCTATCACCAAGTTGCCCACATATATATCCCTTTGCCGTCATTGTCCATCAATGTAGTAAGATGCTGTAGAATCACCTCTTGTCTCTTCTGTGTTGTAGAGTCTTTCCCGTGCCAAACCCACATTACACATGCTAATAATAATGCCTTCTTTCTCCCCAAACCTTTTCCCTACATTCCAACCCATCCATGCAAGTCCATTACCCTTTTGTCACTGTTTGTCCATTCTTGGGCACTGTGAGTCTGCTGCTGTTTTCCTTCTTCAGTTCTTTCTCTGTTCTCATATTCCACCGAGGAGTGAAATCATTAGATACTTGTCTTTCTCCACCTTGCTTATTTCACTGAGTATAATACCCTCTAGGTCCATCCATGCTGTTGGAAATAGTATGGTTTGTTTTCTCCTTATGGCTGAATAATATTCCACTGTGTACATGTACAACATCTTCTTGGTCTATTCATGTCCTTGTGGACAGTTAGCTTGGCTATTGTGAATAGTGCGGTGAAAAACATACGGGGGCATAGGTCTTTTCCAAACAGGGTTGCTGCAGTCATTTTTTGAAATTATGTATTTATTTACATATTGTTATCATTAATTTATTTTCTATTTTTACTTTTTTATGTATATTTGGTATCATTAATCTACTATTCCATGAAGAACATTATGGTTACTAGACTTCCCCCGTGACCAAGTTCCCCCCAGATACCCCATTGCACTCACTGTCCATCAGTGTGGTAAGATGCTTTGGAATGACTACTAGTCTTCTCTGTGTTGCACAGCCTTCCCTGTGCCCCACCCCCACATTATACATAGTATACAATACCCCCTTTCCTTCCCCTTCCCTTATCCCTCCATTCCCACCCACCCACCGCAGGACCTTTCCCTTTGGTCACTGTTAGTCCATTCTTGGATTTTGTTAGGCTGCTGCCCTTCTGCTCCTTCAGCTTTGTCTTTGTTGTTGTAGTCCCCAGATCAGAGAAATCTTTCATATATGTAGGCCAGAACCGCTAATGTTTGCTAAGACAATGCAGCTTTCCATGGCTGGGTAGTGCTCAACATCTGGGGGTCGTCTTTGCAAGAGCAGCACTGTTGTCTGGAGATTCTATGACATCACAGCGGTGCCTCTTTCCTTTATTGTAGCAGGTTCCCACTTAAGAGCTTGGTGCCCTAGCCTTGGGAATGATTTCGGTGATGTGTGTGTTGATCACCTTGACAGCATCAGGAATATAGAAACCATATCCAAGGTACTGTGTGTTTCTTTTAATTTTGGTATCAGTACTAAACAGTTACATGAGGAACATTATGGTTACTAGACCCCCCCCATTATCAAGTCCCCACCACGTACCGCGTAAAAGTCACTGTCTTTCAGCCCAGTAATATGCTGTTGAATCACTACTGGTCTTTGTGTTATACTGCCTACTGTGTACTCCCCTCCCTGCCCACATTATGTGTGCTACTCCAATGCTCAGTTTTCCCTCCAACACTTCCTTACCACCCATCCTCCACAGTCACTTTCCCTTTCATAACTGTTACTCCATTCTTAGGTTTGGCGAGGCTGCTTCTGTCTTGTCCTTCAGTTTTTTCTTTGTTGTAACACTCCACAGGAGAGTGAAATCATTTGATGCATTTCTCTCTCTGGCTAATCTCACTGAGCATAATATACTCTAGCTTCATCCATGTTGTTTAATTGGTAGCATCTGTTTTCTTCTTATGGCTCAATAATATTCCATTGCATATATGTAGCACATCTTCTTTATCCATTAGTCTAATTATGGACACATTGGTCCTTTCCATTTCTTTTCTACACTAAATAGTGCTGTGATAAATATAGTGGTGCATATGTCTTTTTCAAACTGGGTTGCTGCAGTGTTTGTTTGCTTGCTTGTTTGTTTTTGCTATCTTTAAGCTACAAATACATGACGAAAATTATGTTTACTAGACTCCCCATCACCAAGTTCCCCCCACATACCGCATTGCCATCAACGTTCATCAGTGTAGTATGAAGCTGTTCAATCCCTACTTGTCTTCTCTGTGTTGTACAACCATCACCATGCCACCCAACATTATACATGCTAATCATAATGCCCCCATTCTTCCCCGCCCCTTATCTCTCCATTCCCGCCCATACACCCCAGTCCCTTTCCGTTTGGTTACTGTAAGTGCATTCCTGGGTTTTGTGAGCCTGCTACTGTTTTGCTCTTTTTGTATTTTCTCTGTTCTTATACGCCCCAGATGAAAGAAACCAATCTATACTCATCTTTCTCTGCCTGGCTTATTTTACTGAGCAAAATACTCTCTAGCTCCATCCATCTTCTTATGGCTGAATAATGTTCTATGGTGTATATGTACCACATCTTGTTTTTCTGTTCATCTCCTAATGGACACTTAACTTCTCTATTGTGAATAGTGCTGTGATAAACATAGGGGTGCATACGTCTTGGAAACTGGGTCGCCACATTACTTATTTATTTATTTATTTTTAGCATTTGTATTTATTTATTTATTTGTTTTCATATCGTTAATCTACAATTACATGAGTCAAAGTATGTTTACTAGACTCCCCCATCACCAAGTTGCCCCGACATATCCCGTTGCAGTCATTGTCCATTAACGTAGTAAGATATTGTAGAATCACTACTTGTGTATTTTGTGCTCTACAGCTGTCCCCATGCCAAACCCACATTACACATGCTAATAATAATGCCTTCTTTCTCCCCAACCCTTACCCCTACATTCCAACCCATCTACGCCAGTCCGTTTCCCTTTCGTAACTGTGAGTCCATTCTTGGGTTCTGTGAGTCTGCTGTTTTTCTCCTTCAGGGCTTTCTCTGTTCTTATACTCCCCAGATGACTGAAATCATTATATACTTATCTTTCTCCACCTAGCTTAGTTCACTGAGGATAATACCCTGTAGCTCCATCCATGCTGTTGGAAATGGTATGATTCATTTTCTCCTTATGGCTGAATAATATTCCACTGTGTATATGTACAACATCTTCTTTGTCTATTCATCTCCTTATGAACACTTAGCTTGGCTATTGTGACTAGTGCTGTGATAAACATACAGGAACATAGGTCTTTTCCAAACATGGTTCCTGCAGTCATTTTTTGAAATTATGTATTTATTTACATACTGGTATCATTAATTTATTTTCTATTTTTACTTTTTTATGTATATTTTGGTATCATTAACCTACTATTCCACAAAGAACATAATGATTACTAGACTCCCCCCATGACCATGTTCCCCCCTATGACCAAGTTCCCCCCAGACACACCATTGCACTCACTCACTGTCCATCAGCGTGGCAAGATGCTGTGGAATGACTACTAGTCTTCTCTGTGTTGTGCAGCCTTCCCTGTGCCCACCCACACATTATGCATGCGAAACAATGCACTCTTTCTTTCCCCTTCCCTTATCCCTCCATTCCCACCCTTCCACCCCAGTCCCTTTGCCTTTCGTTACTGTTAGTCCATTCTTGGGTTTTGTAAGGCTGCTACCCTTTTACTCACGGCTGGGCTGTGGCCACCATCTGTGGCTGGACTCTGGAAGAGCAGGACTGTTGCCTGGAGATTCCATGACATCACAGTGGTGCCTCTTTTCTAGGGTCAGTGTGTGTCCGGTGATTGGAGCACCCTCCAACTTCAGAACCCTGTGCCCTGACCGGGGTTATGATTTCAGTGAGGTGTGCGCTGACCACCTTGACAGCATTAGGAATATGGAAACCATAACCAAGATAACGTGTGTTTCTTTTAATTTTGGTGTCAGTACTAAACAGTTACATGAGGAACATTATGGTTACTAGACTCCCGCCATTATCAAGTGACCACCATATACCTCATGAGTGCCACTGTCTTTCAGCCCAGTAATATGCTGTAGAATCACTGCTGGTCTTTGTGTTATACTGCCATCCTCGTGCTCCCCTCCCCGCCCACATTATGTGTGCTACTCGTAGTGCCCAGTTTTCACCCTTATCCCTCCCTTCCCACCCATCCTCCACAGTCACTTTCCCTTTGGTAACCGGTAGTCCATTCTTAGGTTGGCGAGGCTGCTACTGTCTTGTTCCTTCAGTTTTCTCTTTGTTCTGATACTCCACAGGTGACTCAAATCATTTGATACATTTCTCTCTCTGTCTGCTAAATCTCACTGAGCGTAGTACCCTGTAGCTTCATCCATGTTGTAAACTGTAGCATTTGTTTTCTTTTATGGCGAATAATATTCCATTGTGTATATGTGCCACATCTTATTGATCTATTAGTCGAATTATGGACACATCAGTTGTTTCCTTTTCTTTTCTACTGTAAATAGTGCTGTAATAAACATAGGTTTGCATATGTCTTTTTCAGACTGTGTTTAAGCATGGTTTATTTGTTTCTTTGTTTATGTATTTATTTGTTTTCATATGATTAACCTAAAGTTACATGCCAAAAATTGTTTACTAGACTCCTCCATCACCAAGTTGCCCCCACATATCCCATTGCATTCATCGTGAATCAACGTAGTAAGATGCTGTAGAATCACTACTGTACAGCCTTCCCTGTGCCCCCCCACACACATTATACATGCTAAACAATGCACCCTTTCTTTCCTCTTCCCTTATCCTTCCATTCCCACCCTTCCACCCCAGTCCATTTTCCTTTGGTTATTGGTTAAGCCATTCTTGGGTTTTGTAAGTCTGCTGCCCTTTTGCTCCTTCAGTTTTTTCTTTGTTCTTCTAGTCCACAGATGGCATATATCATTTAATATATATATATATGTGTGTGTGTGTGTGTGTTTGTGTGTATATGTATATATGCACATATATGTATATGTAGGACAGAACCACTAATGTTTGCTAAGATGATGTAGCTTGCTACAGCTGGGTACTGCCCACCATCTGGGGCTGCACTTTACAAGAGCAGCACTGTTGCCTGGAGATTCCATGACATCACAGTTTTGTCTCTTTTCTAGGGACAGAGTGTCTCTGGTGATTGGAGCAGCCTCTGACTTCAGAGCCTGGTGCCCCAGCCAGGGGTATGATTTCGGTGAGGTGTGCACTGACCACCTTGACAGCATCTGGAATATAGTAACCATATGCAGTGTACTGTGTGTTTCTTTAATTTTGGTGTCAGTACTAAACATTTACTTGATGAACATTATGGTTACTAGACTCCCCCATTATCAAGTCCCCACCACATACCCCATGAGAGTCACTGTCTTTCATCCCAGTAATATGCTCTAGAATCTCTAGTGGTCTTTGTGTTTTACTGCCTTGCCTGTGCTCTTCTCCCAGTGCACATTATGTGTGCTACTTGTAATGCCCAATTTTCCCTCTTATCCCTCCCTTCCCAACCATCCTCCGCAGTCACTTTCTGTTTGGTAACCGTAAGTCCATTCTTGGGTTTGGCAAGGCTGCTTCTGTGTTGTTCCTTCAGTTTTTTGTTTGTACTAATACTCCACTGGAGAGTGAAATCATTTGATGCATTTCTCTCAGTCTGGCTAATCGCACTGAGCATAATATTTTCATCCATGAGGTTGTAAATTGTAGCATTTGTTTTCTTCTTATGGCTTAATAATATTCCATTGCATATATGTACCACATCTTCTTTATCCATTTGTCGAATAATGGACACATCGGTTCCATCCATTTCTTTTCTTCTCTAAATAGTGCTGTGATAAACATAGGGGTGCTTATGTCTTTTGAAAGGTGGGGTGCCGCTTTCTATTTTTTTTCCTCTTTATTTATTATTTATTGGTATATACAGAGATATGTATGTATGTATATATATATTTTTTGTTTGTTTATTTTTGCTTTCATTTATCTACTATTACATGAGGAAAATTATGGTCACTAAACTCCCACCATAACCAAGTTGCCCCCAAATACCCCATTGCCCTCAATGTCCTTCAGCATGGTAAGATGCTGTGGAAAGACTACTAGTCTTTTCTGTGTTCTACAGTCTTCTCTTTGCTCCGCCCCCAAATTATACATGGTAAACAATGCCCCCTCTCATACCCCTTTCCTTATCCCTTCATTCCCACCCATCCATCCTAGTCCCTTTCCGTTTGGTTACTGTTAGTACGTTGGTTCTGGGACGCTTCTGTCGTTTTGCTCCTTTAGTTTTTTTTTTTTTTTTTTAGTCCTCAGATGAGAGAAATCTTTGATATGTATATGTGTGTGTGTGTGTGTGTGTTACACACACATATATGTATATAGGCTAGAACCACTACTGTTTGCTAAGATGATGCAGCTTGCCTCGGCTGAGCAGTGCCCAGCATCTGAGGCTGGACTTTACAAGAGCAGCACTGTTGCCTGGAGATTCCATGACATCACAGTGGTGCCTCTTTCCTAGGGCAGAGTGTCTCTGGTGATGGCAGCAGCGTCCGACGTCAGATCCTGGCGCCGTTGGTGGAATATGATGTCTTTGAGGTGTGCGCGCTGAGCACTGTGACAGCATCAGGAATATGGAAACCATATCCGAGGTACTGTGTGTTTCTTTTAATTTTGGTGTCAGTACTGTACAGTTACATGAAGAACATTATGGTTACTAGACTCTCCCCATTATCAAGTCCCCACCACATAACCCATGAGAGTCACTGTCTTTCCTCTCAGTAATATGCTCTAGAACCTCTACTGGTCTTTGTGTTTTACTGCCTTCCCTGTGCTACCCTCCCAGCCCACATTATGTGTGCTTCTTCTAATGCCCATTTGTCCACCTTATCCCTCTCTTCCCAACTATCCTCCATAGTCACTTTCCCTTTGGTAACCGTAAGTCCATTTCTGGGTTTGGGAAGGCTGCTTCTGTCTTGTTCCTTCAGTTTTTTCTTTGTACTAGTACTCCACAGGAGAGTGAAATCATTTGATGCATTTCTCTCTCTGTCTGCCTAATCTCACTGAGCATATTACGCTCTACCTTCTTCCATGTTGCTGTAAATGGGAGCATTTGTTTTCTTCTTATGGCTTAATTATATTCCATTGCATGTGTGTACCACATCTTCTTCATCCATTAGTCTAATTACGGACACATCGGTTTTTTCCATTTCTTTTCTACGGAAAATAGTGCTGTGATAAATATAGGGGGGCATATGTCTTTCTCAGAGTGGGTTGGTGCATTGTTTGTTTATTTATTTATTTTGGTATCTTTATGCTACAAATACATGATGCAAATTATGTTTACTGGACTCCCCATCACCAAGTTCCCCCCACATACCGTATTGCCATTAACGTTCATCAGCATAGTAAGAAGCTGTTCAATCACTACTTGTCTTCTCTGTGTTGTAAAACCATCACCGTGCCACCCAACATTATACATGCTAATCATAATGCCCCCTTTCTTCCCACCCCTTATCTCTCCATTCCCGCCCATATACCCCAGTCCCTTTCCGTTTGGTAACTGTAAGTGAATTCCTGCGTTTTGTGAGCCTGCTACTGTTTTGCTCTTTCTGTATTTTCTCTGTTCTTATATGCCCCAGATGAAAGAAACCATTCGATACTCATCCTTCTCTGCCTGGCTTATTTTACTGAGCAAAATACTCTCTAGCTCCTCCATCCATCTTCTTATGGCTGAATAATATTCTGTGGTGTATATGTACCACATCTTGTTTTTCTGTTCATCTCCTAGTGGACACTTAACTTGTCTATTGTCAGTAGTGCTGTGATAAAAATAGCGGTGCATATGTCTTTGAATTTGGGCCGCCGCATTACTTATTTATTTATTTTTAGCTTATGTATTTATTTATTTATTTATTTTCGTTTCGTTCATCTGCAATTACATGAGTAAAAGTATGTTTACTAGATTCCTCTATCACCAAGTTGCCCACATATATATCCCTTTGCCGTCATTGTCCATCAATGTAGTAAGATGCTGTAGAATCACCTCTTGTCTCTTCTGTGTTGTAGAGTCTTTCCCGTGCCAAACCCACATTACACATGCTAATAATAATGCCTTCTTTCTCCCCAAACCTTTTCCCTACATTCCAACCCATCCATGCAAGTCCATTACCCTTTTGTCACTGTTTGTCCATTCTTGGGCACTGTGAGTCTGCTGCTGTTTTCCTTCTTCAGTTCTTTCTCTGTTCTCATATTCCACCGAGGAGTGAAATCATTAGATACTTGTCTTTCTCCACCTTGCTTATTTCACTGAGTATAATACCCTCTAGGTCCATCCATGCTGTTGGAAATAGTATGGTTTGTTTTCTCCTTATGGCTGAATAATATTCCACTGTGTACATGTACAACATCTTCTTGGTCTATTCATGTCCTTGTGGACAGTTAGCTTGGCTATTGTGAATAGTGCGGTGAAAAACATACGGGGGCATAGGTCTTTTCCAAACAGGGTTGCTGCAGTCATTTTTTGAAATTATGTATTTATTTACATATTGTTATCATTAATTTATTTTCTATTTTTACTTTTTTATGTATATTTGGTATCATTAATCTACTATTCCATGAAGAACATTATGGTTACTAGACTTCCCCCGTGACCAAGTTCCCCCCAGATACCCCATTGCACTCACTGTCCATCAGTGTGGTAAGATGCTTTGGAATGACTACTAGTCTTCTCTGTGTTGCACAGCCTTCCCTGTGCCCCACCCCCACATTATACATAGTATACAATACCCCCTTTCCTTCCCCTTCCCTTATCCCTCCATTCCCACCCACCCACCGCAGGACCTTTCCCTTTGGTCACTGTTAGTCCATTCTTGGATTTTGTTAGGCTGCTGCCCTTCTGCTCCTTCAGCTTTGTCTTTGTTGTTGTAGTCCCCAGATCAGAGAAATCTTTCATATATGTAGGCCAGAACCGCTAATGTTTGCTAAGACAATGCAGCTTTCCATTGCTGGGTAGTGCTCAACATCTGGGGGTCGTCTTTGCAAGAGCAGCACTGTTGTCTGGAGATTCTATGACATCACAGCGGTGCCTCTTTCCTTTATTGTAGCAGGTTCCCACTTAAGAGCTTGGTGCCCTAGCCTTGGGAATGATTTCGGTGATGTGTGTGTTGATCACCTTGACAGCATCAGGAATATAGAAACCATATCCAAGGTACTGTGTGTTTCTTTTAATTTTGGTATCAGTACTAAACAGTTACATGAGGAACATTATGGTTACTAGACCCCCCCCATTATCAAGTCCCCACCACGTACCGCGTAAAAGTCACTGTCTTTCAGCCCAGTAATATGCTGTTGAATCACTACTGGTCTTTGTGTTATACTGCCTACTGTGTACTCCCCTCCCTGCCCACATTATGTGTGCTACTCCAATGCTCAGTTTTCCCTCCAACACTTCCTTACCACCCATCCTCCACAGTCACTTTCCCTTTCATAACTGTTACTCCATTCTTAGGTTTGGCGAGGCTGCTTCTGTCTTGTCCTTCAGTTTTTTCTTTGTTGTAACACTCCACAGGAGAGTGAAATCATTTGATGCATTTCTCTCTCTGGCTAATCTCACTGAGCATAATATACTCTAGCTTCATCCATGTTGTTTAATTGGTAGCATCTGTTTTCTTCTTATGGCTCAATAATATTCCATTGCATATATGTAGCACATCTTCTTTATCCATTAGTCTAATTATGGACACATTGGTCCTTTCCATTTCTTTTCTACACTAAATAGTGCTGTGATAAATATAGTGGTGCATATGTCTTTTTCAAACTGGGTTGCTGCAGTGTTTGTTTGCTTGCTTGTTTGTTTTTGCTATCTTTAAGCTACAAATACATGACGAAAATTATGTTTACTAGACTCCCCATCACCAAGTTCCCCCCACATACCGCATTGCCATCAACGTTCATCAGTGTAGTATGAAGCTGTTCAATCCCTACTTGTCTTCTCTGTGTTGTACAACCATCACCATGCCACCCAACATTATACATGCTAATCATAATGCCCCCATTCTTCCCCGCCCCTTATCTCTCCATTCCCGCCCATACACCCCAGTCCCTTTCCGTTTGGTTACTGTAAGTGCATTCCTGGGTTTTGTGAGCCTGCTACTGTTTTGCTCTTTTTGTATTTTCTCTGTTCTTATACGCCCCAGATGAAAGAAACCAATCTATACTCATCTTTCTCTGCCTGGCTTATTTTACTGAGCAAAATACTCTCTAGCTCCATCCATCTTCTTATGGCTGAATAATGTTCTATGGTGTATATGTACCACATCTTGTTTTTCTGTTCATCTCCTAATGGACACTTAACTTCTCTATTGTGAATAGTGCTGTGATAAACATAGGGGTGCATACGTCTTGGAAACTGGGTCGCCACATTACTTATTTATTTATTTATTTTTAGCATTTGTATTTATTTATTTATTTGTTTTCATATCGTTAATCTACAATTACATGAGTCAAAGTATGTTTACTAGACTCCCCCATCACCAAGTTGCCCCGACATATCCCGTTGCAGTCATTGTCCATTAACGTAGTAAGATATTGTAGAATCACTACTTGTGTATTTTGTGCTCTACAGCTGTCCCCATGCCAAACCCACATTACACATGCTAATAATAATGCCTTCTTTCTCCCCAACCCTTACCCCTACATTCCAACCCATCTACGCCAGTCCGTTTCCCTTTCGTAACTGTGAGTCCATTCTTGGGTTCTGTGAGTCTGCTGTTTTTCTCCTTCAGGGCTTTCTCTGTTCTTATACTCCCCAGATGACTGAAATCATTATATACTTATCTTTCTCCACCTAGCTTAGTTCACTGAGGATAATACCCTGTAGCTCCATCCATGCTGTTGGAAATGGTACGATTCATTTTCTCCTTATGGCTGAATAATATTCCACTGTGTATATGTACAACATCTTCTTTGTCTATTCATCTCCTTATGAACACTTAGCTTGGCTATTGTGACTAGTGCTGTGATAAACATACAGGAACATAGGTCTTTTCCAAACATGGTTCCTGCAGTCATTTTTTGAAATTATGTATTTATTTACATACTGGTATCATTAATTTATTTTCTATTTTTACTTTTTTATGTATATTTTGGTATCATTAACCTACTATTCCACAAAGAACATAATGATTACTAGACTCCCCCCATGACCATGTTCCCCCCTATGACCAAGTTCCCCCCAGACACACCATTGCACTCACTCACTGTCCATCAGCGTGGCAAGATGCTGTGGAATGACTACTAGTCTTCTCTGTGTTGTGCAGCCTTCCCTGTGCCCACCCACACATTATGCATGCGAAACAATGCACTCTTTCTTTCCCCTTCCCTTATCCCTCCATTCCCACCCTTCCACCCCAGTCCCTTTGCCTTTCGTTACTGTTAGTCCATTCTTGGGTTTTGTAAGGCTGCTACCCTTTTACTCACGGCTGGGCTGTGGCCACCATCTGTGGCTGGACTCTGGAAGAGCAGGACTGTTGCCTGGAGATTCCATGACATCACAGTGGTGCCTCTTTTCTAGGGTCAGTGTGTGTCCGGTGATTGGAGCACCCTCCAACTTCAGAACCCTGTGCCCTGACCGGGGTTATGATTTCAGTGAGGTGTGCGCTGACCACCTTGACAGCATTAGGAATATGGAAACCATAACCAAGATAACGTGTGTTTCTTTTAATTTTGGTGTCAGTACTAAACAGTTACATGAGGAACATTATGGTTACTAGACTCCCGCCATTATCAAGTGACCACCATATACCTCATGAGTGCCACTGTCTTTCAGCCCAGTAATATGCTGTAGAATCACTGCTGGTCTTTGTGTTATACTGCCATCCTCGTGCTCCCCTCCCCGCCCACATTATGTGTGCTACTCGTAGTGCCCAGTTTTCACCCTTATCCCTCCCTTCCCACCCATCCTCCACAGTCACTTTCCCTTTGGTAACCGGTAGTCCATTCTTAGGTTGGCGAGGCTGCTACTGTCTTGTTCCTTCAGTTTTCTCTTTGTTCTGATACTCCACAGGTGACTCAAATCATTTGATACATTTCTCTCTCTGTCTGCTAAATCTCACTGAGCGTAGTACCCTGTAGCTTCATCCATGTTGTAAACTGTAGCATTTGTTTTCTTTTATGGCGAATAATATTCCATTGTGTATATGTGCCACATCTTATTGATCTATTAGTCGAATTATGGACACATCAGTTGTTTCCTTTTCTTTTCTACTGTAAATAGTGCTGTAATAAACATAGGTTTGCATATGTCTTTTTCAGACTGTGTTTAAGCATGGTTTATTTGTTTCTTTGTTTATGTATTTATTTGTTTTCATATGATTAACCTAAAGTTACATGCCAAAAATTGTTTACTAGACTCCTCCATCACCAAGTTGCCCCCACATATCCCATTGCATTCATCGTGAATCAACGTAGTAAGATGCTGTAGAATCACTACTGTACAGCCTTCCCTGTGCCCCCCCACACACATTATACATGCTAAACAATGCACCCTTTCTTTCCTCTTCCCTTATCCTTCCATTCCCACCCTTCCACCCCAGTCCATTTTCCTTTGGTTATTGGTTAAGCCATTCTTGGGTTTTGTAAGTCTGCTGCCCTTTTGCTCCTTCAGTTTTTTCTTTGTTCTTCTAGTCCACAGATGGCATATATCATTTAATATATATATATATGTGTGTGTGTGTGTGTGTTTGTGTGTATATGTATATATGCACATATATGTATATGTAGGCCAGAACCACTAATGTTTGCTAAGATGATGTAGCTTGCTACAGCTGGGTACTGCCCACCATCTGGGGCTGCACTTTACAAGAGCAGCACTGTTGCCTGGAGATTCCATGACATCACAGTTTTGTCTCTTTTCTAGGGACAGAGTGTCTCTGGTGATTGGAGCAGCCTCTGACTTCAGAGCCTGGTGCCCCAGCCAGGGGTATGATTTCGGTGAGGTGTGCACTGACCACCTTGACAGCATCTGGAATATAGTAACCATATGCAGTGTACTGTGTGTTTCTTTAATTTTGGTGTCAGTACTAAACATTTACTTGATGAACATTATGGTTACTAGACTCCCCCATTATCAAGTCCCCACCACATACCCCATGAGAGTCACTGTCTTTCATCCCAGTAATATGCTCTAGAATCTCTAGTGGTCTTTGTGTTTTACTGCCTTGCCTGTGCTCTTCTCCCAGCGCACATTATGTGTGCTACTTGTAATGCCCAATTTTCCCTCTTATCCCTCCCTTCCCAACCATCCTCCGCAGTCACTTTCTGTTTGGTAACCGTAAGTCCATTCTTGGGTTTGGCAAGGCTGCTTCTGTGTTGTTCCTTCAGTTTTTTGTTTGTACTAATACTCCACTGGAGAGTGAAATCATTTGATGCATTTCTCTCAGTCTGGCTAATCGCACTGAGCATAATATTTTCATCCATGAGGTTGTAAATTGTAGCATTTGTTTTCTTCTTATGGCTTAATAATATTCCATTGCATATATGTACCACATCTTCTTTATCCATTTGTCGAATAATGGACACATCGGTTCCATCCATTTCTTTTCTTCTCTAAATAGTGCTGTGATAAACATAGGGGTGCTTATGTCTTTTGAAAGGTGGGGTGCCGCTTTCTATTTTTTTTCCTCTTTATTTATTATTTATTGGTATATACAGAGATATGTATGTATGTATATATATATTTTTTGTTTGTTTATTTTTGCTTTCATTTATCTACTATTACATGAGGAAAATTATGGTCACTAAACTCCCACCATAACCAAGTTGCCCCCAAATACCCCATTGCCCTCAATGTCCTTCAGCATGGTAAGATGCTGTGGAAAGACTACTAGTCTTTTCTGTGTTCTACAGTCTTCTCTTTGCTCCGCCCCCAAATTATACATGGTAAACAATGCCCCCTTTCATACCCCTTTCCTTATCCCTTCATTCCCACCCATCCATCCTAGTCCCTTTCCGTTTGGTTACTGTTAGTACGTTGGTTCTGGGACGCTTCTGTCGTTTTGCTCCTTTAGTTTTTTTTTTTTTTTTTTAGTCCTCAGATGAGAGAAATCTTTGATATGTATATGTGTGTGTGTGTGTGTGTGTGTGTGTTACACACACATATATGTATATAGGCTAGAACCACTACTGTTTGCTAAGATGATGCAGCTTGCCTCGGCTGAGCAGTGCCCAGCATCTGAGGCTGGACTTTACAAGAGCAGCACTGTTGCCTGGAGATTCCATGACATCACAGTGGTGCCTCTTTCCTAGGGCAGAGTGTCTCTGGTGATGGCAGCAGCGTCCGACGTCAGATCCTGGCGCCGTTGGTGGAATATGATGTCTTTGAGGTGTGCGCGCTGAGCACTGTGACAGCATCAGGAATATGGAAACCATATCCGAGGTACTGTGTGTTTCTTTTAATTTTGGTGTCAGTACTGTACAGTTACATGAAGAACATTATGGTTACTAGACTCTCCCCATTATCAAGTCCCCACCACATAACCCATGAGAGTCACTGTCTTTCCTCTCAGTAATATGCTCTAGAACCTCTACTGGTCTTTGTGTTTTACTTTCAGTTTTTTCTTTGTACTAGTACTCCACAGGAGAGTGAAATCATTTGATGCATTTCTCTCTCTGTCTGCCTAATCTCACTGAGCATATTACGCTCTACCTTCTTCCATGTTGCTGTAAATGGGAGCATTTGTTTTCTTCTTATGGCTTAATTATATTCCATTGCATGTGTGTACCACATCTTCTTCATCCATTAGTCTAATTACGGACACATCGGTTTTTTCCATTTCTTTTCTACGGAAAATAGTGCTGTGATAAATATAGGGGGGCATATGTCTTTCTCAGAGTGGGTTGGTGCATTGTTTGTTTATTTATTTATTTTGGTATCTTTATGCTACAAATACATGATGCAAATTATGTTTACTGGACTCCCCATCACCAAGTTCCCCCCACATACCGTATTGCCATTAACGTTCATCAGCATAGTAAGAAGCTGTTCAATCACTACTTGTCTTCTCTGTGTTGTAAAACCATCACCGTGCCACCCAACATTATACATGCTAATCATAATGCCCCCTTTCTTCCCACCCCTTATCTCTCCATTCCCGCCCATATACCCCAGTCCCTTTCCGTTTGGTAACTGTAAGTGAATTCCTGCGTTTTGTGAGCCTGCTACTGTTTTGCTCTTTCTGTATTTTCTCTGTTCTTATATGCCCCAGATGAAAGAAACCATTCGATACTCATCCTTCTCTGCCTGGCTTATTTTACTGAGCAAAATACTCTCTAGCTCCTCCATCCATCTTCTTATGGCTGAATAATATTCTGTGGTGTATATGTACCACATCTTGTTTTTCTGTTCATCTCCTAATGGACACTTGTCTATTGTCAGTAGTGCTGTGATAAAAATAGCGGTGCATATGTCTTTGAATTTGGGCCGCCGCATTACTTATTTATTTATTTTTAGCTTATGTATTTATTTATTTATTTATTTTCGTTTCGTTCATCTGCAATTACATGAGTAAAAGTATGTTTACTAGATTCCTCTATCACCAAGTTGCCCACATATATATCCCTTTGCCGTCATTGTCCATCAATGTAGTAAGATGCTGTAGAATCACCTCTTGTCTCTTCTGTGTTGTAGAGTCTTTCCCGTGCCAAACCCACATTACACATGCTAATAATAATGCCTTCTTTCTCCCCAAACCTTTTCCCTACATTCCAACCCATCCATGCAAGTCCATTACCCTTTTGTCACTGTTTGTCCATTCTTGGGCACTGTGAGTCTGCTGCTGTTTTCCTTCTTCAGTTCTTTCTCTGTTCTCATATTCCACCGAGGAGTGAAATCATTAGATACTTGTCTTTCTCCACCTTGCTTATTTCACTGAGTATAATACCCTCTAGGTCCATCCATGCTGTTGGAAATAGTATGGTTTGTTTTCTCCTTATGGCTGAATAATATTCCACTGTGTACATGTACAACATCTTCTTGGTCTATTCATGTCCTTGTGGACAGTTAGCTTGGCTATTGTGAATAGTGCGGTGAAAAACATACGGGGGCATAGGTCTTTTCCAAACAGGGTTGCTGCAGTCATTTTTTGAAATTATGTATTTATTTACATATTGTTATCATTAATTTATTTTCTATTTTTACTTTTTTATGTATATTTGGTATCATTAATCTACTATTCCATGAAGAACATTATGGTTACTAGACTTCCCCCGTGACCAAGTTCCCCCCAGATACCCCATTGCACTCACTGTCCATCAGTGTGGTAAGATGCTTTGGAATGACTACTAGTCTTCTCTGTGTTGCACAGCCTTCCCTGTGCCCCACCCCCACATTATACATAGTATACAATACCCCCTTTCCTTCCCCTTCCCTTATCCCTCCATTCCCACCCACCCACCGCAGGACCTTTCCCTTTGGTCACTGTTAGTCCATTCTTGGATTTTGTTAGGCTGCTGCCCTTCTGCTCCTTCAGCTTTGTCTTTGTTGTTGTAGTCCCCAGATCAGAGAAATCTTTCATATATGTAGGCCAGAACCACTAATGTTTGCTAAGACAATGCAGCTTTCCATTGCTGGGTAGTGCTCAACATCTGGGGGTCGTCTTTGCAAGAGCAGCACTGTTGTCTGGAGATTCTATGACATCACAGCGGTGCCTCTTTCCTTTATTGTAGCAGGTTCCCACTTAAGAGCTTGGTGCCCTAGCCTTGGGAATGATTTCGGTGATGTGTGTGTTGATCACCTTGACAGCATCAGGAATATAGAAACCATATCCAAGGTACTGTGTGTTTCTTTTAATTTTGGTATCAGTACTAAACAGTTACATGAGGAACATTATGGTTACTAGACCCCCCCATTATCAAGTCCCCACCACGTACCGCGTAAAAGTCACTGTCTTTCAGCCCAGTAATATGCTGTTGAATCACTACTGGTCTTTGTGTTATACTGCCTACTGTGTACTCCCCTCCCTGCCCACATTATGTGTGCTACTCCAATGCTCAGTTTTCCCTCCAACACTTCCTTACCACCCATCCTCCACAGTCACTTTCCCTTTCATAACTGTTACTCCATTCTTAGGTTTGGCGAGGCTGCTTCTGTCTTGTCCTTCAGTTTTTTCTTTGTTGTAACACTCCACAGGAGAGTGAAATCATTTGATGCATTTCTCTCTCTGGCTAATCTCACTGAGCATAATATACTCTAGCTTCATCCATGTTGTTTAATTGGTAGCATCTGTTTTCTTCTTATGGCTCAATAATATTCCATTGCATATATGTAGCACATCTTCTTTATCCATTAGTCTAATTATGGACACATTGGTCCTTTCCATTTCTTTTCTACACTAAATAGTGCTGTGATAAATATAGTGGTGCATATGTCTTTTTCAAACTGGGTTGCTGCAGTGTTTGTTTGCTTGCTTGTTTGTTTTTGCTATCTTTAAGCTACAAATACATGACGAAAATTATGTTTACTAGACTCCCCATCACCAAGTTCCCCCCACATACCGCATTGCCATCAACGTTCATCAGTGTAGTATGAAGCTGTTCAATCCCTACTTGTCTTCTCTGTGTTGTACAACCATCACCATGCCACCCAACATTATACATGCTAATCATAATGCCCCCATTCTTCCCCGCCCCTTATCTCTCCATTCCCGCCCATACACCCCAGTCCCTTTCCGTTTGGTTACTGTAAGTGCATTCCTGGGTTTTGTGAGCCTGCTACTGTTTTGCTCTTTTTGTATTTTCTCTGTTCTTATACGCCCCAGATGAAAGAAACCAATCTATACTCATCTTTCTCTGCCTGGCTTATTTTACTGAGCAAAATACTCTCTAGCTCCATCCATCTTCTTATGGCTGAATAATGTTCTATGGTGTATATGTACCACATCTTGTTTTTCTGTTCATCTCCTAATGGACACTTAACTTCTCTATTGTGAATAGTGCTGTGATAAACATAGGGGTGCATACGTCTTGGAAACTGGGTCGCCACATTACTTATTTATTTATTTATTTTTAGCATTTGTATTTATTTATTTATTTGTTTTCATATCGTTAATCTACAATTACATGAGTCAAAGTATGTTTACTAGACTCCCCCATCACCAAGTTGCCCCGACATATCCCGTTGCAGTCATTGTCCATTAACGTAGTAAGATATTGTAGAATCACTACTTGTGTATTTTGTGCTCTACAGCTGTCCCCATGCCAAACCCACATTACACATGCTAATAATAATGCCTTCTTTCTCCCCAACCCTTACCCCTACATTCCAACCCATCTACGCCAGTCCGTTTCCCTTTCGTAACTGTGAGTCCATTCTTGGGTTCTGTGAGTCTGCTGTTTTTCTCCTTCAGGGCTTTCTCTGTTCTTATACTCCCCAGATGACTGAAATCATTATATACTTATCTTTCTCCACCTAGCTTAGTTCACTGAGGATAATACCCTGTAGCTCCATCCATGCTGTTGGAAATGGTACGATTCATTTTCTCCTTATGGCTGAATAATATTCCACTGTGTATATGTACAACATCTTCTTTGTCTATTCATCTCCTTATGAACACTTAGCTTGGCTATTGTGACTAGTGCTGTGATAAACATACAGGAACATAGGTCTTTTCCAAACATGGTTCCTGCAGTCATTTTTTGAAATTATGTATTTATTTACATACTGGTATCATTAATTTATTTTCTATTTTTACTTTTTTATGTATATTTTGGTATCATTAACCTACTATTCCACAAAGAACATAATGATTACTAGACTCCCCCCATGACCATGTTCCCCCCTATGACCAAGTTCCCCCCAGACACACCATTGCACTCACTCACTGTCCATCAGCGTGGCAAGATGCTGTGGAATGACTACTAGTCTTCTCTGTGTTGTGCAGCCTTCCCTGTGCCCACCCACACATTATGCATGCGAAACAATGCACTCTTTCTTTCCCCTTCCCTTATCCCTCCATTCCCACCCTTCCACCCCAGTCCCTTTGCCTTTCGTTACTGTTAGTCCATTCTTGGGTTTTGTAAGGCTGCTACCCTTTTACTCACGGCTGGGCTGTGGCCACCATCTGTGGCTGGACTCTGGAAGAGCAGGACTGTTGCCTGGAGATTCCATGACATCACAGTGGTGCCTCTTTTCTAGGGTCAGTGTGTGTCCGGTGATTGGAGCACCCTCCAACTTCAGAACCCTGTGCCCTGACCGGGGTTATGATTTCAGTGAGGTGTGCGCTGACCACCTTGACAGCATTAGGAATATGGAAACCATAACCAAGATAACGTGTGTTTCTTTTAATTTTGGTGTCAGTACTAAACAGTTACATGAGGAACATTATGGTTACTAGACTCCCGCCATTATCAAGTGACCACCATATACCTCATGAGTGCCACTGTCTTTCAGCCCAGTAATATGCTGTAGAATCACTGCTGGTCTTTGTGTTATACTGCCATCCTCGTGCTCCCCTCCCCGCCCACATTATGTGTGCTACTCGTAGTGCCCAGTTTTCACCCTTATCCCTCCCTTCCCACCCATCCTCCACAGTCACTTTCCCTTTGGTAACCGGTAGTCCATTCTTAGGTTGGCGAGGCTGCTACTGTCTTGTTCCTTCAGTTTTCTCTTTGTTCTGATACTCCACAGGTGACTCAAATCATTTGATACATTTCTCTCTCTGTCTGCTAAATCTCACTGAGCGTAGTACCCTGTAGCTTCATCCATGTTGTAAACTGTAGCATTTGTTTTCTTTTATGGCGAATAATATTCCATTGTGTATATGTGCCACATCTTATTGATCTATTAGTCGAATTATGGACACATCAGTTGTTTCCTTTTCTTTTCTACTGTAAATAGTGCTGTAATAAACATAGGTTTGCATATGTCTTTTTCAGACTGTGTTTAAGCATGGTTTATTTGTTTCTTTGTTTATGTATTTATTTGTTTTCATATGATTAACCTAAAGTTACATGCCAAAAATTGTTTACTAGACTCCTCCATCACCAAGTTGCCCCCACATATCCCATTGCATTCATCGTGAATCAACGTAGTAAGATGCTGTAGAATCACTACTGTACAGCCTTCCCTGTGCCCCCCCACACACATTATACATGCTAAACAATGCACCCTTTCTTTCCTCTTCCCTTATCCTTCCATTCCCACCCTTCCACCCCAGTCCATTTTCCTTTGGTTATTGGTTAAGCCATTCTTGGGTTTTGTAAGTCTGCTGCCCTTTTGCTCCTTCAGTTTTTTCTTTGTTCTTCTAGTCCACAGATGGCATATATCATTTAATATATATATATATGTGTGTGTGTGTGTGTGTTTGTGTGTATATGTATATATGCACATATATGTATATGTAGGCCAGAACCACTAATGTTTGCTAAGATGATGTAGCTTGCTACAGCTGGGTACTGCCCACCATCTGGGGCTGCACTTTACAAGAGCAGCACTGTTGCCTGGAGATTCCATGACATCACAGTTTTGTCTCTTTTCTAGGGACAGAGTGTCTCTGGTGATTGGAGCAGCCTCTGACTTCAGAGCCTGGTGCCCCAGCCAGGGGTATGATTTCGGTGAGGTGTGCACTGACCACCTTGACAGCATCTGGAATATAGTAACCATATGCAGTGTACTGTGTGTTTCTTTAATTTTGGTGTCAGTACTAAACATTTACTTGATGAACATTATGGTTACTAGACTCCCCCATTATCAAGTCCCCACCACATACCCCATGAGAGTCACTGTCTTTCATCCCAGTAATATGCTCTAGAATCTCTAGTGGTCTTTGTGTTTTACTGCCTTGCCTGTGCTCTTCTCCCAGCGCACATTATGTGTGCTACTTGTAATGCCCAATTTTCCCTCTTATCCCTCCCTTCCCAACCATCCTCCGCAGTCACTTTCTGTTTGGTAACCGTAAGTCCATTCTTGGGTTTGGCAAGGCTGCTTCTGTGTTGTTCCTTCAGTTTTTTGTTTGTACTAATACTCCACTGGAGAGTGAAATCATTTGATGCATTTCTCTCAGTCTGGCTAATCGCACTGAGCATAATATTTTCATCCATGAGGTTGTAAATTGTAGCATTTGTTTTCTTCTTATGGCTTAATAATATTCCATTGCATATATGTACCACATCTTCTTTATCCATTTGTCGAATAATGGACACATCGGTTCCATCCATTTCTTTTCTTCTCTAAATAGTGCTGTGATAAACATAGGGGTGCTTATGTCTTTTGAAAGGTGGGGTGCCGCTTTCTATTTTTTTTCCTCTTTATTTATTATTTATTGGTATATACAGAGATATGTATGTATGTATATATATATTTTTTGTTTGTTTATTTTTGCTTTCATTTATCTACTATTACATGAGGAAAATTATGGTCACTAAACTCCCACCATAACCAAGTTGCCCCCAAATACCCCATTGCCCTCAATGTCCTTCAGCATGGTAAGATGCTGTGGAAAGACTACTAGTCTTTTCTGTGTTCTACAGTCTTCTCTTTGCTCCGCCCCCAAATTATACATGGTAAACAATGCCCCCTTTCATACCCCTTTCCTTATCCCTTCATTCCCACCCATCCATCCTAGTCCCTTTCCGTTTGGTTACTGTTAGTACGTTGGTTCTGGGACGCTTCTGTCGTTTTGCTCCTTTAGTTTTTTTTTTTTTTTTTTAGTCCTCAGATGAGAGAAATCTTTGATATGTATATGTGTGTGTGTGTGTGTGTGTGTGTTACACACACATATATGTATATAGGCTAGAACCACTACTGTTTGCTAAGATGATGCAGCTTGCCTCGGCTGAGCAGTGCCCAGCATCTGAGGCTGGACTTTACAAGAGCAGCACTGTTGCCTGGAGATTCCATGACATCACAGTGGTGCCTCTTTCCTAGGGCAGAGTGTCTCTGGTGATGGCAGCAGCGTCCGACGTCAGATCCTGGCGCCGTTGGTGGAATATGATGTCTTTGAGGTGTGCGCGCTGAGCACTGTGACAGCATCAGGAATATGGAAACCATATCCGAGGTACTGTGTGTTTCTTTTAATTTTGGTGTCAGTACTGTACAGTTACATGAAGAACATTATGGTTACTAGACTCTCCCCATTATCAAGTCCCCACCACATAACCCATGAGAGTCACTGTCTTTCCTCTCAGTAATATGCTCTAGAACCTCTACTGGTCTTTGTGTTTTACTGCCTTCCCTGTGCTACCCTCCCAGCCCACATTATGTGTGCTTCTTCTAATGCCCATTTGTCCACCTTATCCCTCTCTTCCCAACTATCCTCCATAGTCACTTTCCCTTTGGTAACCGTAAGTCCATTTCTGGGTTTGGGAAGGCTGCTTCTGTCTTGTTCCTTCAGTTTTTTCTTTGTACTAGTACTCCACAGGAGAGTGAAATCATTTGATGCATTTCTCTCTCTGTCTGCCTAATCTCACTGAGCATATTACGCTCTACCTTCTTCCATGTTGCTGTAAATGGGAGCATTTGTTTTCTTCTTATGGCTTAATTATATTCCATTGCATGTGTGTACCACATCTTCTTCATCCATTAGTCTAATTACGGACACATCGGTTTTTTCCATTTCTTTTCTACGGAAAATAGTGCTGTGATAAATATAGGGGGGCATATGTCTTTCTCAGAGTGGGTTGGTGCATTGTTTGTTTATTTATTTATTTTGGTATCTTTATGCTACAAATACATGATGCAAATTATGTTTACTGGACTCCCCATCACCAAGTTCCCCCCACATACCGTATTGCCATTAACGTTCATCAGCATAGTAAGAAGCTGTTCAATCACTACTTGTCTTCTCTGTGTTGTAAAACCATCACCGTGCCACCCAACATTATACATGCTAATCATAATGCCCCCTTTCTTCCCACCCCTTATCTCTCCATTCCCGCCCATATACCCCAGTCCCTTTCCGTTTGGTAACTGTAAGTGAATTCCTGCGTTTTGTGAGCCTGCTACTGTTTTGCTCTTTCTGTATTTTCTCTGTTCTTATATGCCCCAGATGAAAGAAACCATTCGATACTCATCCTTCTCTGCCTGGCTTATTTTACTGAGCAAAATACTCTCTAGCTCCTCCATCCATCTTCTTATGGCTGAATAATATTCTGTGGTGTATATGTACCACATCTTGTTTTTCTGTTCATCTCCTAATGGACACTTAACTTGTCTATTGTCAGTAGTGCTGTGATAAAAATAGCGGTGCATATGTCTTTGAATTTGGGCCGCCGCATTACTTATTTATTTATTTTTAGCTTATTTATTTATTTATTTATTTATTTTCGTTTCGTTCATCTGCAATTACATGAGTAAAAGTATGTTTACTAGATTCCTCTATCACCAAGTTGCCCACATATATATCCCTTTGCCGTCATTGTCCATCAATGTAGTAAGATGCTGTAGAATCACCTCTTGTCTCTTCTGTGTTGTAGAGTCTTTCCCGTGCCAAACCCACATTACACATGCTAATAATAATGCCTTCTTTCTCCCCAAACCTTTTCCCTACATTCCAACCCATCCATGCAAGTCCATTACCCTTTTGTCACTGTTTGTCCATTCTTGGGCACTGTGAGTCTGCTGCTGTTTTCCTTCTTCAGTTCTTTCTCTGTTCTCATATTCCACCGAGGAGTGAAATCATTAGATACTTGTCTTTCTCCACCTTGCTTATTTCACTGAGTATAATACCCTCTAGGTCCATCCATGCTGTTGGAAATAGTATGGTTTGTTTTCTCCTTATGGCTGAATAATATTCCACTGTGTACATGTACAACATCTTCTTGGTCTATTCATGTCCTTGTGGACAGTTAGCTTGGCTATTGTGAATAGTGCGGTGAAAAACATACGGGGGCATAGGTCTTTTCCAAACAGGGTTGCTGCAGTCATTTTTTGAAATTATGTATTTATTTACATATTGTTATCATTAATTTATTTTCTATTTTTACTTTTTTATGTATATTTGGTATCATTAATCTACTATTCCATGAAGAACATTATGGTTACTAGACTTCCCCCGTGACCAAGTTCCCCCCAGATACCCCATTGCACTCACTGTCCATCAGTGTGGTAAGATGCTTTGGAATGACTACTAGTCTTCTCTGTGTTGCACAGCCTTCCCTGTGCCCCACCCCCACATTATACATAGTATACAATACCCCCTTTCCTTCCCCTTCCCTTATCCCTCCATTCCCACCCACCCACCGCAGGACCTTTCCCTTTGGTCACTGTTAGTCCATTCTTGGATTTTGTTAGGCTGCTGCCCTTCTGCTCCTTCAGCTTTGTCTTTGTTGTTGTAGTCCCCAGATCAGAGAAATCTTTCATATATGTAGGCCAGAACCGCTAATGTTTGCTAAGACAATGCAGCTTTCCATGGCTGGGTAGTGCTCAACATCTGGGGGTCGTCTTTGCAAGAGCAGCACTGTTGTCTGGAGATTCTATGACATCACAGCGGTGCCTCTTTCCTTTATTGTAGCAGGTTCCCACTTAAGAGCTTGGTGCCCTAGCCTTGGGAATGATTTCGGTGATGTGTGTGTTGATCACCTTGACAGCATCAGGAATATAGAAACCATATCCAAGGTACTGTGTGTTTCTTTTAATTTTGGTATCAGTACTAAACAGTTACATGAGGAACATTATGGTTACTAGACCCCCCCCATTATCAAGTCCCCACCACGTACCGCGTAAAAGTCACTGTCTTTCAGCCCAGTAATATGCTGTTGAATCACTACTGGTCTTTGTGTTATACTGCCTACTGTGTACTCCCCTCCCTGCCCACATTATGTGTGCTACTCCAATGCTCAGTTTTCCCTCCAACACTTCCTTACCACCCATCCTCCACAGTCACTTTCCCTTTCATAACTGTTACTCCATTCTTAGGTTTGGCGAGGCTGCTTCTGTCTTGTCCTTCAGTTTTTTCTTTGTTGTAACACTCCACAGGAGAGTGAAATCATTTGATGCATTTCTCTCTCTGGCTAATCTCACTGAGCATAATATACTCTAGCTTCATCCATGTTGTTTAATTGGTAGCATCTGTTTTCTTCTTATGGCTCAATAATATTCCATTGCATATATGTAGCACATCTTCTTTATCCATTAGTCTAATTATGGACACATTGGTCCTTTCCATTTCTTTTCTACACTAAATAGTGCTGTGATAAATATAGTGGTGCATATGTCTTTTTCAAACTGGGTTGCTGCAGTGTTTGTTTGCTTGCTTGTTTGTTTTTGCTATCTTTAAGCTACAAATACATGACGAAAATTATGTTTACTAGACTCCCCATCACCAAGTTCCCCCCACATACCGCATTGCCATCAACGTTCATCAGTGTAGTATGAAGCTGTTCAATCCCTACTTGTCTTCTCTGTGTTGTACAACCATCACCATGCCACCCAACATTATACATGCTAATCATAATGCCCCCATTCTTCCCCGCCCCTTATCTCTCCATTCCCGCCCATACACCCCAGTCCCTTTCCGTTTGGTTACTGTAAGTGCATTCCTGGGTTTTGTGAGCCTGCTACTGTTTTGCTCTTTTTGTATTTTCTCTGTTCTTATACGCCCCAGATGAAAGAAACCAATCTATACTCATCTTTCTCTGCCTGGCTTATTTTACTGAGCAAAATACTCTCTAGCTCCATCCATCTTCTTATGGCTGAATAATGTTCTATGGTGTATATGTACCACATCTTGTTTTTCTGTTCATCTCCTAATGGACACTTAACTTCTCTATTGTGAATAGTGCTGTGATAAACATAGGGGTGCATACGTCTTGGAAACTGGGTCGCCACATTACTTATTTATTTATTTATTTTTAGCATTTGTATTTATTTATTTATTTGTTTTCATATCGTTAATCTACAATTACATGAGTCAAAGTATGTTTACTAGACTCCCCCATCACCAAGTTGCCCCGACATATCCCGTTGCAGTCATTGTCCATTAACGTAGTAAGATATTGTAGAATCACTACTTGTGTATTTTGTGCTCTACAGCTGTCCCCATGCCAAACCCACATTACACATGCTAATAATAATGCCTTCTTTCTCCCCAACCCTTACCCCTACATTCCAACCCATCTACGCCAGTCCGTTTCCCTTTCGTAACTGTGAGTCCATTCTTGGGTTCTGTGAGTCTGCTGTTTTTCTCCTTCAGGGCTTTCTCTGTTCTTATACTCCCCAGATGACTGAAATCATTATATACTTATCTTTCTCCACCTAGCTTAGTTCACTGAGGATAATACCCTGTAGCTCCATCCATGCTGTTGGAAATGGTACGATTCATTTTCTCCTTATGGCTGAATAATATTCCACTGTGTATATGTACAACATCTTCTTTGTCTATTCATCTCCTTATGAACACTTAGCTTGGCTATTGTGACTAGTGCTGTGATAAACATACAGGAACATAGGTCTTTTCCAAACATGGTTCCTGCAGTCATTTTTTGAAATTATGTATTTATTTACATACTGGTATCATTAATTTATTTTCTATTTTTACTTTTTTATGTATATTTTGGTATCATTAACCTACTATTCCACAAAGAACATAATGATTACTAGACTCCCCCCATGACCATGTTCCCCCCTATGACCAAGTTCCCCCCAGACACACCATTGCACTCACTCACTGTCCATCAGCGTGGCAAGATGCTGTGGAATGACTACTAGTCTTCTCTGTGTTGTGCAGCCTTCCCTGTGCCCACCCACACATTATGCATGCGAAACAATGCACTCTTTCTTTCCCCTTCCCTTATCCCTCCATTCCCACCCTTCCACCCCAGTCCCTTTGCCTTTCGTTACTGTTAGTCCATTCTTGGGTTTTGTAAGGCTGCTACCCTTTTACTCACGGCTGGGCTGTGGCCACCATCTGTGGCTGGACTCTGGAAGAGCAGGACTGTTGCCTGGAGATTCCATGACATCACAGTGGTGCCTCTTTTCTAGGGTCAGTGTGTGTCCGGTGATTGGAGCACCCTCCAACTTCAGAACCCTGTGCCCTGACCGGGGTTATGATTTCAGTGAGGTGTGCGCTGACCACCTTGACAGCATTAGGAATATGGAAACCATAACCAAGATAACGTGTGTTTCTTTTAATTTTGGTGTCAGTACTAAACAGTTACATGAGGAACATTATGGTTACTAGACTCCCGCCATTATCAAGTGACCACCATATACCTCATGAGTGCCACTGTCTTTCAGCCCAGTAATATGCTGTAGAATCACTGCTGGTCTTTGTGTTATACTGCCATCCTCGTGCTCCCCTCCCCGCCCACATTATGTGTGCTACTCGTAGTGCCCAGTTTTCACCCTTATCCCTCCCTTCCCACCCATCCTCCACAGTCACTTTCCCTTTGGTAACCGGTAGTCCATTCTTAGGTTGGCGAGGCTGCTACTGTCTTGTTCCTTCAGTTTTCTCTTTGTTCTGATACTCCACAGGTGACTCAAATCATTTGATACATTTCTCTCTCTGTCTGCTAAATCTCACTGAGCGTAGTACCCTGTAGCTTCATCCATGTTGTAAACTGTAGCATTTGTTTTCTTTTATGGCGAATAATATTCCATTGTGTATATGTGCCACATCTTATTGATCTATTAGTCGAATTATGGACACATCAGTTGTTTCCTTTTCTTTTCTACTGTAAATAGTGCTGTAATAAACATAGGTTTGCATATGTCTTTTTCAGACTGTGTTTAAGCATGGTTTATTTGTTTCTTTGTTTATGTATTTATTTGTTTTCATATGATTAACCTAAAGTTACATGCCAAAAATTGTTTACTAGACTCCTCCATCACCAAGTTGCCCCCACATATCCCATTGCATTCATCGTGAATCAACGTAGTAAGATGCTGTAGAATCACTACTGTACAGCCTTCCCTGTGCCCCCCCACACACATTATACATGCTAAACAATGCACCCTTTCTTTCCTCTTCCCTTATCCTTCCATTCCCACCCTTCCACCCCAGTCCATTTTCCTTTGGTTATTGGTTAAGCCATTCTTGGGTTTTGTAAGTCTGCTGCCCTTTTGCTCCTTCAGTTTTTTCTTTGTTCTTCTAGTCCACAGATGGCATATATCATTTAATATATATATATATGTGTGTGTGTGTGTGTGTTTGTGTGTATATGTATATATGCACATATATGTATATGTAGGCCAGAACCACTAATGTTTGCTAAGATGATGTAGCTTGCTACAGCTGGGTACTGCCCACCATCTGGGGCTGCACTTTACAAGAGCAGCACTGTTGCCTGGAGATTCCATGACATCACAGTTTTGTCTCTTTTCTAGGGACAGAGTGTCTCTGGTGATTGGAGCAGCCTCTGACTTCAGAGCCTGGTGCCCCAGCCAGGGGTATGATTTCGGTGAGGTGTGCACTGACCACCTTGACAGCATCTGGAATATAGTAACCATATGCAGTGTACTGTGTGTTTCTTTAATTTTGGTGTCAGTACTAAACATTTACTTGATGAACATTATGGTTACTAGACTCCCCCATTATCAAGTCCCCACCACATACCCCATGAGAGTCACTGTCTTTCATCCCAGTAATATGCTCTAGAATCTCTAGTGGTCTTTGTGTTTTACTGCCTTGCCTGTGCTCTTCTCCCAGCGCACATTATGTGTGCTACTTGTAATGCCCAATTTTCCCTCTTATCCCTCCCTTCCCAACCATCCTCCGCAGTCACTTTCTGTTTGGTAACCGTAAGTCCATTCTTGGGTTTGGCAAGGCTGCTTCTGTGTTGTTCCTTCAGTTTTTTGTTTGTACTAATACTCCACTGGAGAGTGAAATCATTTGATGCATTTCTCTCAGTCTGGCTAATCGCACTGAGCATAATATTTTCATCCATGAGGTTGTAAATTGTAGCATTTGTTTTCTTCTTATGGCTTAATAATATTCCATTGCATATATGTACCACATCTTCTTTATCCATTTGTCGAATAATGGACACATCGGTTCCATCCATTTCTTTTCTTCTCTAAATAGTGCTGTGATAAACATAGGGGTGCTTATGTCTTTTGAAAGGTGGGGTGCCGCTTTCTATTTTTTTTCCTCTTTATTTATTATTTATTGGTATATACAGAGATATGTATGTATGTATATATATATTTTTTGTTTGTTTATTTTTGCTTTCATTTATCTACTATTACATGAGGAAAATTATGGTCACTAAACTCCCACCATAACCAAGTTGCCCCCAAATACCCCATTGCCCTCAATGTCCTTCAGCATGGTAAGATGCTGTGGAAAGACTACTAGTCTTTTCTGTGTTCTACAGTCTTCTCTTTGCTCCGCCCCCAAATTATACATGGTAAACAATGCCCCCTTTCATACCCCTTTCCTTATCCCTTCATTCCCACCCATCCATCCTAGTCCCTTTCCGTTTGGTTACTGTTAGTACGTTGGTTCTGGGACGCTTCTGTCGTTTTGCTCCTTTAGTTTTTTTTTTTTTTTTTTAGTCCTCAGATGAGAGAAATCTTTGATATGTATATGTGTGTGTGTGTGTGTGTGTGTGTTACACACACATATATGTATATAGGCTAGAACCACTACTGTTTGCTAAGATGATGCAGCTTGCCTCGGCTGAGCAGTGCCCAGCATCTGAGGCTGGACTTTACAAGAGCAGCACTGTTGCCTGGAGATTCCATGACATCACAGTGGTGCCTCTTTCCTAGGGCAGAGTGTCTCTGGTGATGGCAGCAGCGTCCGACGTCAGATCCTGGCGCCGTTGGTGGAATATGATGTCTTTGAGGTGTGCGCGCTGAGCACTGTGACAGCATCAGGAATATGGAAACCATATCCGAGGTACTGTGTGTTTCTTTTAATTTTGGTGTCAGTACTGTACAGTTACATGAAGAACATTATGGTTACTAGACTCTCCCCATTATCAAGTCCCCACCACATAACCCATGAGAGTCACTGTCTTTCCTCTCAGTAATATGCTCTAGAACCTCTACTGGTCTTTGTGTTTTACTGCCTTCCCTGTGCTACCCTCCCAGCCCACATTATGTGTGCTTCTTCTAATGCCCATTTGTCCACCTTATCCCTCTCTTCCCAACTATCCTCCATAGTCACTTTCCCTTTGGTAACCGTAAGTCCATTTCTGGGTTTGGGAAGGCTGCTTCTGTCTTGTTCCTTCAGTTTTTTCTTTGTACTAGTACTCCACAGGAGAGTGAAATCATTTGATGCATTTCTCTCTCTGTCTGCCTAATCTCACTGAGCATATTACGCTCTACCTTCTTCCATGTTGCTGTAAATGGGAGCATTTGTTTTCTTCTTATGGCTTAATTATATTCCATTGCATGTGTGTACCACATCTTCTTCATCCATTAGTCTAATTACGGACACATCGGTTTTTTCCATTTCTTTTCTACGGAAAATAGTGCTGTGATAAATATAGGGGGGCATATGTCTTTCTCAGAGTGGGTTGGTGCATTGTTTGTTTATTTATTTATTTTGGTATCTTTATGCTACAAATACATGATGCAAATTATGTTTACTGGACTCCCCATCACCAAGTTCCCCCCACATACCGTATTGCCATTAACGTTCATCAGCATAGTAAGAAGCTGTTCAATCACTACTTGTCTTCTCTGTGTTGTAAAACCATCACCGTGCCACCCAACATTATACATGCTAATCATAATGCCCCCTTTCTTCCCACCCCTTATCTCTCCATTCCCGCCCATATACCCCAGTCCCTTTCCGTTTGGTAACTGTAAGTGAATTCCTGCGTTTTGTGAGCCTGCTACTGTTTTGCTCTTTCTGTATTTTCTCTGTTCTTATATGCCCCAGATGAAAGAAACCATTCGATACTCATCCTTCTCTGCCTGGCTTATTTTACTGAGCAAAATACTCTCTAGCTCCTCCATCCATCTTCTTATGGCTGAATAATATTCTGTGGTGTATATGTACCACATCTTGTTTTTCTGTTCATCTCCTAATGGACACTTAACTTGTCTATTGTCAGTAGTGCTGTGATAAAAATAGCGGTGCATATGTCTTTGAATTTGGGCCGCCGCATTACTTATTTATTTATTTTTAGCTTATGTATTTATTTATTTATTTATTTTCGTTTCGTTCATCTGCAATTACATGAGTAAAAGTATGTTTACTAGATTCCTCTATCACCAAGTTGCCCACATATATATCCCTTTGCCGTCATTGTCCATCAATGTAGTAAGATGCTGTAGAATCACCTCTTGTCTCTTCTGTGTTGTAGAGTCTTTCCCGTGCCAAACCCACATTACACATGCTAATAATAATGCCTTCTTTCTCCCCAAACCTTTTCCCTACATTCCAACCCATCCATGCAAGTCCATTACCCTTTTGTCACTGTTTGTCCATTCTTGGGCACTGTGAGTCTGCTGCTGTTTTCCTTCTTCAGTTCTTTCTCTGTTCTCATATTCCACCGAGGAGTGAAATCATTAGATACTTGTCTTTCTCCACCTTGCTTATTTCACTGAGTATAATACCCTCTAGGTCCATCCATGCTGTTGGAAATAGTATGGTTTGTTTTCTCCTTATGGCTGAATAATATTCCACTGTGTACATGTACAACATCTTCTTGGTCTATTCATGTCCTTGTGGACAGTTAGCTTGGCTATTGTGAATAGTGCGGTGAAAAACATACGGGGGCATAGGTCTTTTCCAAACAGGGTTGCTGCAGTCATTTTTTGAAATTATGTATTTATTTACATATTGTTATCATTAATTTATTTTCTATTTTTACTTTTTTATGTATATTTGGTATCATTAATCTACTATTCCATGAAGAACATTATGGTTACTAGACTTCCCCCGTGACCAAGTTCCCCCCAGATACCCCATTGCACTCACTGTCCATCAGTGTGGTAAGATGCTTTGGAATGACTACTAGTCTTCTCTGTGTTGCACAGCCTTCCCTGTGCCCCACCCCCACATTATACATAGTATACAATACCCCCTTTCCTTCCCCTTCCCTTATCCCTCCATTCCCACCCACCCACCGCAGGACCTTTCCCTTTGGTCACTGTTAGTCCATTCTTGGATTTTGTTAGGCTGCTGCCCTTCTGCTCCTTCAGCTTTGTCTTTGTTGTTGTAGTCCCCAGATCAGAGAAATCTTTCATATATGTAGGCCAGAACCGCTAATGTTTGCTAAGACAATGCAGCTTTCCATTGCTGGGTAGTGCTCAACATCTGGGGGTCGTCTTTGCAAGAGCAGCACTGTTGTCTGGAGATTCTATGACATCACAGCGGTGCCTCTTTCCTTTATTGTAGCAGGTTCCCACTTAAGAGCTTGGTGCCCTAGCCTTGGGAATGATTTCGGTGATGTGTGTGTTGATCACCTTGACAGCATCAGGAATATAGAAACCATATCCAAGGTACTGTGTGTTTCTTTTAATTTTGGTATCAGTACTAAACAGTTACATGAGGAACATTATGGTTACTAGACCCCCCCCATTATCAAGTCCCCACCACGTACCGCGTAAAAGTCACTGTCTTTCAGCCCAGTAATATGCTGTTGAATCACTACTGGTCTTTGTGTTATACTGCCTACTGTGTACTCCCCTCCCTGCCCACATTATGTGTGCTACTCCAATGCTCAGTTTTCCCTCCAACACTTCCTTACCACCCATCCTCCACAGTCACTTTCCCTTTCATAACTGTTACTCCATTCTTAGGTTTGGCGAGGCTGCTTCTGTCTTGTCCTTCAGTTTTTTCTTTGTTGTAACACTCCACAGGAGAGTGAAATCATTTGATGCATTTCTCTCTCTGGCTAATCTCACTGAGCATAATATACTCTAGCTTCATCCATGTTGTTTAATTGGTAGCATCTGTTTTCTTCTTATGGCTCAATAATATTCCATTGCATATATGTAGCACATCTTCTTTATCCATTAGTCTAATTATGGACACATTGGTCCTTTCCATTTCTTTTCTACACTAAATAGTGCTGTGATAAATATAGTGGTGCATATGTCTTTTTCAAACTGGGTTGCTGCAGTGTTTGTTTGCTTGCTTGTTTGTTTTTGCTATCTTTAAGCTACAAATACATGACGAAAATTATGTTTACTAGACTCCCCATCACCAAGTTCCCCCCACATACCGCATTGCCATCAACGTTCATCAGTGTAGTATGAAGCTGTTCAATCCCTACTTGTCTTCTCTGTGTTGTACAACCATCACCATGCCACCCAACATTATACATGCTAATCATAATGCCCCCATTCTTCCCCGCCCCTTATCTCTCCATTCCCGCCCATACACCCCAGTCCCTTTCCGTTTGGTTACTGTAAGTGCATTCCTGGGTTTTGTGAGCCTGCTACTGTTTTGCTCTTTTTGTATTTTCTCTGTTCTTATACGCCCCAGATGAAAGAAACCAATCTATACTCATCTTTCTCTGCCTGGCTTATTTTACTGAGCAAAATACTCTCTAGCTCCATCCATCTTCTTATGGCTGAATAATGTTCTATGGTGTATATGTACCACATCTTGTTTTTCTGTTCATCTCCTAATGGACACTTAACTTCTCTATTGTGAATAGTGCTGTGATAAACATAGGGGTGCATACGTCTTGGAAACTGGGTCGCCACATTACTTATTTATTTATTTATTTTTAGCATTTGTATTTATTTATTTATTTGTTTTCATATCGTTAATCTACAATTACATGAGTCAAAGTATGTTTACTAGACTCCCCCATCACCAAGTTGCCCCGACATATCCCGTTGCAGTCATTGTCCATTAACGTAGTAAGATATTGTAGAATCACTACTTGTGTATTTTGTGCTCTACAGCTGTCCCCATGCCAAACCCACATTACACATGCTAATAATAATGCCTTCTTTCTCCCCAACCCTTACCCCTACATTCCAACCCATCTACGCCAGTCCGTTTCCCTTTCGTAACTGTGAGTCCATTCTTGGGTTCTGTGAGTCTGCTGTTTTTCTCCTTCAGGGCTTTCTCTGTTCTTATACTCCCCAGATGACTGAAATCATTATATACTTATCTTTCTCCACCTAGCTTAGTTCACTGAGGATAATACCCTGTAGCTCCATCCATGCTGTTGGAAATGGTACGATTCATTTTCTCCTTATGGCTGAATAATATTCCACTGTGTATATGTACAACATCTTCTTTGTCTATTCATCTCCTTATGAACACTTAGCTTGGCTATTGTGACTAGTGCTGTGATAAACATACAGGAACATAGGTCTTTTCCAAACATGGTTCCTGCAGTCATTTTTTGAAATTATGTATTTATTTACATACTGGTATCATTAATTTATTTTCTATTTTTACTTTTTTATGTATATTTTGGTATCATTAACCTACTATTCCACAAAGAACATAATGATTACTAGACTCCCCCCATGACCATGTTCCCCCCTATGACCAAGTTCCCCCCAGACACACCATTGCACTCACTCACTGTCCATCAGCGTGGCAAGATGCTGTGGAATGACTACTAGTCTTCTCTGTGTTGTGCAGCCTTCCCTGTGCCCACCCACACATTATGCATGCGAAACAATGCACTCTTTCTTTCCCCTTCCCTTATCCCTCCATTCCCACCCTTCCACCCCAGTCCCTTTGCCTTTCGTTACTGTTAGTCCATTCTTGGGTTTTGTAAGGCTGCTACCCTTTTACTCACGGCTGGGCTGTGGCCACCATCTGTGGCTGGACTCTGGAAGAGCAGGACTGTTGCCTGGAGATTCCATGACATCACAGTGGTGCCTCTTTTCTAGGGTCAGTGTGTGTCCGGTGATTGGAGCACCCTCCAACTTCAGAACCCTGTGCCCTGACCGGGGTTATGATTTCAGTGAGGTGTGCGCTGACCACCTTGACAGCATTAGGAATATGGAAACCATAACCAAGATAACGTGTGTTTCTTTTAATTTTGGTGTCAGTACTAAACAGTTACATGAGGAACATTATGGTTACTAGACTCCCGCCATTATCAAGTGACCACCATATACCTCATGAGTGCCACTGTCTTTCAGCCCAGTAATATGCTGTAGAATCACTGCTGGTCTTTGTGTTATACTGCCATCCTCGTGCTCCCCTCCCCGCCCACATTATGTGTGCTACTCGTAGTGCCCAGTTTTCACCCTTATCCCTCCCTTCCCACCCATCCTCCACAGTCACTTTCCCTTTGGTAACCGGTAGTCCATTCTTAGGTTGGCGAGGCTGCTACTGTCTTGTTCCTTCAGTTTTCTCTTTGTTCTGATACTCCACAGGTGACTCAAATCATTTGATACATTTCTCTCTCTGTCTGCTAAATCTCACTGAGCGTAGTACCCTGTAGCTTCATCCATGTTGTAAACTGTAGCATTTGTTTTCTTTTATGGCGAATAATATTCCATTGTGTATATGTGCCACATCTTATTGATCTATTAGTCGAATTATGGACACATCAGTTGTTTCCTTTTCTTTTCTACTGTAAATAGTGCTGTAATAAACATAGGTTTGCATATGTCTTTTTCAGACTGTGTTTAAGCATGGTTTATTTGTTTCTTTGTTTATGTATTTATTTGTTTTCATATGATTAACCTAAAGTTACATGCCAAAAATTGTTTACTAGACTCCTCCATCACCAAGTTGCCCCCACATATCCCATTGCATTCATCGTGAATCAACGTAGTAAGATGCTGTAGAATCACTACTGTACAGCCTTCCCTGTGCCCCCCCACACACATTATACATGCTAAACAATGCACCCTTTCTTTCCTCTTCCCTTATCCTTCCATTCCCACCCTTCCACCCCAGTCCATTTTCCTTTGGTTATTGGTTAAGCCATTCTTGGGTTTTGTAAGTCTGCTGCCCTTTTGCTCCTTCAGTTTTTTCTTTGTTCTTCTAGTCCACAGATGGCATATATCATTTAATATATATATATATGTGTGTGTGTGTGTGTGTTTGTGTGTATATGTATATATGCACATATATGTATATGTAGGCCAGAACCACTAATGTTTGCTAAGATGATGTAGCTTGCTACAGCTGGGTACTGCCCACCATCTGGGGCTGCACTTTACAAGAGCAGCACTGTTGCCTGGAGATTCCATGACATCACAGTTTTGTCTCTTTTCTAGGGACAGAGTGTCTCTGGTGATTGGAGCAGCCTCTGACTTCAGAGCCTGGTGCCCCAGCCAGGGGTATGATTTCGGTGAGGTGTGCACTGACCACCTTGACAGCATCTGGAATATAGTAACCATATGCAGTGTACTGTGTGTTTCTTTAATTTTGGTGTCAGTACTAAACATTTACTTGATGAACATTATGGTTACTAGACTCCCCCATTATCAAGTCCCCACCACATACCCCATGAGAGTCACTGTCTTTCATCCCAGTAATATGCTCTAGAATCTCTAGTGGTCTTTGTGTTTTACTGCCTTGCCTGTGCTCTTCTCCCAGCGCACATTATGTGTGCTACTTGTAATGCCCAATTTTCCCTCTTATCCCTCCCTTCCCAACCATCCTCCGCAGTCACTTTCTGTTTGGTAACCGTAAGTCCATTCTTGGGTTTGGCAAGGCTGCTTCTGTGTTGTTCCTTCAGTTTTTTGTTTGTACTAATACTCCACTGGAGAGTGAAATCATTTGATGCATTTCTCTCAGTCTGGCTAATCGCACTGAGCATAATATTTTCATCCATGAGGTTGTAAATTGTAGCATTTGTTTTCTTCTTATGGCTTAATAATATTCCATTGCATATATGTACCACATCTTCTTTATCCATTTGTCGAATAATGGACACATCGGTTCCATCCATTTCTTTTCTTCTCTAAATAGTGCTGTGATAAACATAGGGGTGCTTATGTCTTTTGAAAGGTGGGGTGCCGCTTTCTATTTTTTTTCCTCTTTATTTATTATTTATTGGTATATACAGAGATATGTATGTATGTATATATATATTTTTTGTTTGTTTATTTTTGCTTTCATTTATCTACTATTACATGAGGAAAATTATGGTCACTAAACTCCCACCATAACCAAGTTGCCCCCAAATACCCCATTGCCCTCAATGTCCTTCAGCATGGTAAGATGCTGTGGAAAGACTACTAGTCTTTTCTGTGTTCTACAGTCTTCTCTTTGCTCCGCCCCCAAATTATACATGGTAAACAATGCCCCCTTTCATACCCCTTTCCTTATCCCTTCATTCCCACCCATCCATCCTAGTCCCTTTCCGTTTGGTTACTGTTAGTACGTTGGTTCTGGGACGCTTCTGTCGTTTTGCTCCTTTAGTTTTTTTTTTTTTTTTTAGTCCTCAGATGAGAGAAATCTTTGATATGTATATGTGTGTGTGTGTGTGTGTGTGTGTTACACACACATATATGTATATAGGCTAGAACCACTACTGTTTGCTAAGATGATGCAGCTTGCCTCGGCTGAGCAGTGCCCAGCATCTGAGGCTGGACTTTACAAGAGCAGCACTGTTGCCTGGAGATTCCATGACATCACAGTGGTGCCTCTTTCCTAGGGCAGAGTGTCTCTGGTGATGGCAGCAGCGTCCGACGTCAGATCCTGGCGCCGTTGGTGGAATATGATGTCTTTGAGGTGTGCGCGCTGAGCACTGTGACAGCATCAGGAATATGGAAACCATATCCGAGGTACTGTGTGTTTCTTTTAATTTTGGTGTCAGTACTGTACAGTTACATGAAGAACATTATGGTTACTAGACTCTCCCCATTATCAAGTCCCCACCACATAACCCATGAGAGTCACTGTCTTTCCTCTCAGTAATATGCTCTAGAACCTCTACTGGTCTTTGTGTTTTACTGCCTTCCCTGTGCTACCCTCCCAGCCCACATTATGTGTGCTTCTTCTAATGCCCATTTGTCCACCTTATCCCTCTCTTCCCAACTATCCTCCATAGTCACTTTCCCTTTGGTAACCGTAAGTCCATTTCTGGGTTTGGGAAGGCTGCTTCTGTCTTGTTCCTTCAGTTTTTTCTTTGTACTAGTACTCCACAGGAGAGTGAAATCATTTGATGCATTTCTCTCTCTGTCTGCCTAATCTCACTGAGCATATTACGCTCTACCTTCTTCCATGTTGCTGTAAATGGGAGCATTTGTTTTCTTCTTATGGCTTAATTATATTCCATTGCATGTGTGTACCACATCTTCTTCATCCATTAGTCTAATTACGGACACATCGGTTTTTTCCATTTCTTTTCTACGGAAAATAGTGCTGTGATAAATATAGGGGGGCATATGTCTTTCTCAGAGTGGGTTGGTGCATTGTTTGTTTATTTATTTATTTTGGTATCTTTATGCTACAAATACATGATGCAAATTATGTTTACTGGACTCCCCATCACCAAGTTCCCCCCACATACCGTATTGCCATTAACGTTCATCAGCATAGTAAGAAGCTGTTCAATCACTACTTGTCTTCTCTGTGTTGTAAAACCATCACCGTGCCACCCAACATTATACATGCTAATCATAATGCCCCCTTTCTTCCCACCCCTTATCTCTCCATTCCCGCCCATATACCCCAGTCCCTTTCCGTTTGGTAACTGTAAGTGAATTCCTGCGTTTTGTGAGCCTGCTACTGTTTTGCTCTTTCTGTATTTTCTCTGTTCTTATATGCCCCAGATGAAAGAAACCATTCGATACTCATCCTTCTCTGCCTGGCTTATTTTACTGAGCAAAATACTCTCTAGCTCCTCCATCCATCTTCTTATGGCTGAATAATATTCTGTGGTGTATATGTACCACATCTTGTTTTTCTGTTCATCTCCTAATGGACACTTAACTTGTCTATTGTCAGTAGTGCTGTGATAAAAATAGCGGTGCATATGTCTTTGAATTTGGGCCGCCGCATTACTTATTTATTTATTTTTAGCTTATGTATTTATTTATTTATTTATTTTCGTTTCGTTCATCTGCAATTACATGAGTAAAAGTATGTTTACTAGATTCCTCTATCACCAAGTTGCCCACATATATATCCCTTTGCCGTCATTGTCCATCAATGTAGTAAGATGCTGTAGAATCACCTCTTGTCTCTTCTGTGTTGTAGAGTCTTTCCCGTGCCAAACCCACATTACACATGCTAATAATAATGCCTTCTTTCTCCCCAAACCTTTTCCCTACATTCCAACCCATCCATGCAAGTCCATTACCCTTTTGTCACTGTTTGTCCATTCTTGGGCACTGTGAGTCTGCTGCTGTTTTCCTTCTTCAGTTCTTTCTCTGTTCTCATATTCCACCGAGGAGTGAAATCATTAGATACTTGTCTTTCTCCACCTTGCTTATTTCACTGAGTATAATACCCTCTAGGTCCATCCATGCTGTTGGAAATAGTATGGTTTGTTTTCTCCTTATGGCTGAATAATATTCCACTGTGTACATGTACAACATCTTCTTGGTCTATTCATGTCCTTGTGGACAGTTAGCTTGGCTATTGTGAATAGTGCGGTGAAAAACATACGGGGGCATAGGTCTTTTCCAAACAGGGTTGCTGCAGTCATTTTTTGAAATTATGTATTTATTTACATATTGTTATCATTAATTTATTTTCTATTTTTACTTTTTTATGTATATTTGGTATCATTAATCTACTATTCCATGAAGAACATTATGGTTACTAGACTTCCCCCGTGACCAAGTTCCCCCCAGATACCCCATTGCACTCACTGTCCATCAGTGTGGTAAGATGCTTTGGAATGACTACTAGTCTTCTCTGTGTTGCACAGCCTTCCCTGTGCCCCACCCCCACATTATACATAGTATACAATACCCCCTTTCCTTCCCCTTCCCTTATCCCTCCATTCCCACCCACCCACCGCAGGACCTTTCCCTTTGGTCACTGTTAGTCCATTCTTGGATTTTGTTAGGCTGCTGCCCTTCTGCTCCTTCAGCTTTGTCTTTGTTGTTGTAGTCCCCAGATCAGAGAAATCTTTCATATATGTAGGCCAGAACCGCTAATGTTTGCTAAGACAATGCAGCTTTCCATTGCTGGGTAGTGCTCAACATCTGGGGGTCGTCTTTGCAAGAGCAGCACTGTTGTCTGGAGATTCTATGACATCACAGCGGTGCCTCTTTCCTTTATTGTAGCAGGTTCCCACTTAAGAGCTTGGTGCCCTAGCCTTGGGAATGATTTCGGTGATGTGTGTGTTGATCACCTTGACAGCATCAGGAATATAGAAACCATATCCAAGGTACTGTGTGTTTCTTTTAATTTTGGTATCAGTACTAAACAGTTACATGAGGAACATTATGGTTACTAGACCCCCCCCATTATCAAGTCCCCACCACGTACCGCGTAAAAGTCACTGTCTTTCAGCCCAGTAATATGCTGTTGAATCACTACTGGTCTTTGTGTTATACTGCCTACTGTGTACTCCCCTCCCTGCCCACATTATGTGTGCTACTCCAATGCTCAGTTTTCCCTCCAACACTTCCTTACCACCCATCCTCCACAGTCACTTTCCCTTTCATAACTGTTACTCCATTCTTAGGTTTGGCGAGGCTGCTTCTGTCTTGTCCTTCAGTTTTTTCTTTGTTGTAACACTCCACAGGAGAGTGAAATCATTTGATGCATTTCTCTCTCTGGCTAATCTCACTGAGCATAATATACTCTAGCTTCATCCATGTTGTTTAATTGGTAGCATCTGTTTTCTTCTTATGGCTCAATAATATTCCATTGCATATATGTAGCACATCTTCTTTATCCATTAGTCTAATTATGGACACATTGGTCCTTTCCATTTCTTTTCTACACTAAATAGTGCTGTGATAAATATAGTGGTGCATATGTCTTTTTCAAACTGGGTTGCTGCAGTGTTTGTTTGCTTGCTTGTTTGTTTTTGCTATCTTTAAGCTACAAATACATGACGAAAATTATGTTTACTAGACTCCCCATCACCAAGTTCCCCCCACATACCGCATTGCCATCAACGTTCATCAGTGTAGTATGAAGCTGTTCAATCCCTACTTGTCTTCTCTGTGTTGTACAACCATCACCATGCCACCCAACATTATACATGCTAATCATAATGCCCCCATTCTTCCCCGCCCCTTATCTCTCCATTCCCGCCCATACACCCCAGTCCCTTTCCGTTTGGTTACTG